>NW_026054555.1:18369-123037 GCF_022478715.1 Daldinia decipiens | reverse complement strand
CCGCGCGCTATTTTAAATTTTGGCAAACATGTACAAAAGGTTTACGTTTAACATCAAAAACAATTACTACTAACTGTGGCTTGGAAACCCCCTTCGGCTTCACTACATCTTCCCCCCCCCCCCCCCCCCCCCACCGCCACTATCAAAATCATGGCGACTGGGTCGGGTCTACCCAGTCTGCCCAGTCTACCCAGTCCGGGCGAGGTATCTTGATGGGTTTTTACCCAAACCCGCCTTTTCATTGGTACTTCTAGTTTCGGGCCGCCAGGGTACCGCTCGCATAGCCAAACAACTAGGGTCAATGAGCCTGCAGCCCGCCGCCACATTGCCAACCTCACTCTTCCCGAGCTTGCTTGCGCTGGCTATGCTTTCTTTACCTTTCATTGTTGTTGCCATAAACTTTATATTTCAAATTGCGCTGTTGTCACTGATATATCTTTTAACAATTTATTCCTTTTTTTTGGATGACCAGCTACTAACATTACTTAACGTAGACCGCCGCACCTATCTAACATGAATCAACATTCCCCCACGTCGTCCTCCGGTCCAGAAGACGCTGCCGAAAACACTGCGGACGAGGAGGATTCTGAAGATTATTGCAAAGGTGGATATCACCCCGTCCAAATTGGCGAGAAATTCAAGGATGGAAAGTATACGGTTGTGCGAAAACTAGGATGGGGCCACTTTTCGACCGTCTGGCTCTCTCGAGACAACACGAATGGCAAGCATGTCGCATTAAAGGTCGTGCGATCGGCTAGTCACTACACGGAAACCGCTATCGATGAAATCAAGTTGCTCCAGAGGATCGTACAAGCAAACCCTAACCACCCAGGCCGAAAGTACGTTGTTAGCCTGCTTGACTCGTTCGAACACAAGGGACCGAATGGAGTGCATGTATGCATGGTGTTCGAGGTTCTTGGGGAAAATCTTCTAGGATTGATCAAGAAGTGGCAGCATAGGGGCATTCCTCGAGATCTTGTCATGCAAATCACGAAGCAGGTGTTAATGGGCCTGGACTATCTGCATAGGGAATGCGGTATCATTCATACAGATCTCAAACCCGAGAACGTTCTGATAGAGATAGGCGACGTTGAGCAGGTGGTGAAGAAGGTGGTGAAGAACGAGAACTCAGATAAGGAAAACAACAGGAACGGAAGACGAAGAAGACGAACGTTGATCACTGGCAGCCAACCGTTGCCGTCACCTTTAAACGCGAACTTTAATCGCGACAACCTATTTCCATCGACCAAATCCCACAGCAGCCTCAATGCTATGTTACACGATGGTATGTACCTATATGAGCATCCATCATCCTCATTTTCTTGCGCCTATGGGTGTCATCTTATTATGCTGCTTATCATGCCACTACCCTCCCCGCATGAGCGATATTCGGACCCCGCCAAATTTGCAATATCTGTTCATCCCTACTCTTATATCTCTCTCTTTGTACTTTATATAGCATGCTGACGGGCTTTTCTAATTTAGCAGCAACGCCAAGTTCGTCTACCAGCGATAAGCAGGGACAAAGGGAAAAGACAGCGTGAGTTTAGCCCATAAGTTCATTGTCTTAGTAGCTTACTAAATATGCCTCACTCTATAGTGAGCTCCTTACTAAGGAAGTATCTGGAATTTCTCTCGATAAGTCCGCTACCGGCAGCACTGCGTCTACCAGCGAAAAAAGGAAGAGAAAGCGAAAGGGGCCAATTATTAACGTCAAGATTGCGGATTTGGGAAATGCTTGCTGGGTCTCCCACCACTTCACAAACGACATCCAGACAAGACAATATCGATCGCCAGAGGTTATTTTGGGCGCGAAATGGGGCGCGAGCACCGATGTTTGGAGTATGGCTGCGATGGTGAGCTGCCCCCTCTCCACCTATCACATTTGTCTTGTTGGTTCTATAAGGGAGGAAAGGTCCGAGAGCTAATGAGTGCTTATTTAGGTATTCGAACTGATCACTGGAGATTACCTTTTCGATCCCCAGTCAGGAACCAAGTATGGCAAAGATGACGACCATATCGCACAGATTATCGAGCTTCTTGGCCCCTTCCCTAAGGAACTATGGAAGACTGGTCGCTGGTCCCAAGAGATCTTCAATAAGAGAGGAGAACTGCGTAATATCCACCGCTTGCGGCATTGGGCGCTACCTGACGTCCTACGTGAAAAGTACCACTTTAAGGACTACAAGGATCTGCCACCAAAGGAGCGGGAAGAGAAGGAGAAGGCTCGGAGGGAACGGGCCGAGGCCAAGGCCAAGGCTAAGATGGAAGCAAGGAAAAATGGCGAGGATGAGGACGCTGTAGAGGACCTCTTCCCGGATGATGAACCTACCCTCGAGTACCAGCCTTCTGAGGTATCTGAATTCCTCCTGCCGATGCTCGAGCTACTACCGGAAAAACGCGCCAATGCTGGCGGCATGTCGAACCATCCGTGGTTAGATGACACGCCGGGTATGGAGGACATAAAAATAGAAGGACTCATACCCGGGGGCAAAGGCGAGGGCATTGAAGGCTGGGCTTGCGAGGTGAAGAAGCGGTAGAGTTTTTGGTTACATGTCGCTAGCTCTCGGTAATGGTTATGATGATTATCGGGGTTCGTCTATAGGGCTACTCTTAGGAGAAAGACATGATCAGTCCTTCCTTTTTTATCGAGGAAAGAGAAAGAAAGAATCTAACATAGAAACGGGCTCCGATCCAATGATTTACGACTCCGCTTGTGGGAGCAGAGGAGAGAACAGAAGCAAAGAGAATTTGTATAAAAAAACCGAGAGCAATGAAGTTCTAGGAGTAATATGTTCGTTATAGTAGAACCCGGAACGTTCCCCTTTTCAGGGGCTTCTTTTCCCAGCACCCTTTAACTGCTTGATCTTTGTTATATTAGAACCATATTAGAACCATAGCACTGTAAGTAATGAATGCAATAAGTCGGTGAATTTGAGAGTATCATTGCGCATGTCAACGTGGAATACTATATCCAATATATTGTGCTGTAGAGAAAATATTCAAAGTAGTACAATATAAAGTAGCTAGGTCTTGCTTATGTCAGATATTCAAGCTTATAGAACTGCAATCTCATTTTACAGCTACGTGTCCGCGTTTTGTCCCCGTCCCCTGAATAGGAAGTGAGAAGCTTAATACTTGCAAATGAAAAGATTTAGGTAATTACTTAAATATATGAAATACCTAACTTTGGATTTTTGTGTTGATGTCTCCGACCTTTGTAATTATAGACAGCCTAACCTAGGTAAGTAACGAGTTGAAACTACATGCTGATGGCAACAAGATAGTGTAGGATAATACAAGCTCAGGGGGGGTATCTCTTCTACGTCACATTACCTGGATAACTACCTGCACTTGATACTTCCGATGCCAAGATGAGTAATAGACTAGTCATGCTTAGTATAAGGTTCCAACAAACAAGAATGGAGATTTAATAAAGTTAGTGAGCAAATCAAGGGCGAGCCAAGTCTGGTTTAAAGCCGCAACAGATGCCAGTCACATGCGGATAAGAGATGCCCAGTACATAAGTCAGAAACGACCCAGCTTGCATAGGTACCTACCTTTGGTAGGCATGTATATCATAAACACGGCAATATTCGGCGAAAACAACGGAGTTCATTCATCAAATCCAGTGCGTACCAACTCCATAAAATAGTGCAATACCACGCCCGGGCTGGGCTATCTAATGGCCTTAAACCTGGATGTCTTTTTACTAAGATAGAAGCCTACCTAAGCTACCTGTTGTTGGAGTATAATATAACTAAGTGTTGCTTTGGCGTGCTGAGATTAAGAGACGTGTAAACCTAAACTCCAAGTACATGCACACATAATAGCATGCAAGAACCTCCGCCCCGGCATAGTTCCAATTTGACAAATTCTAGAAGGGTAATGTAAGCTATACACTTTAGCCCTTCTTCTTCCCCTTCTGGGTCATCTTGCGGAACGCTTCAATTCCGCTAGCACCGATTGGTCGATAGTCCGGGGCGCGTGTGGGATCAAAAGTACTACGCGGGGCGATTGTGTACGTTGAGGGAAGACCCATAACCCGCGCACGGCTTACATCTCTTGCAGGAGCCAACATGCGTGCACGCTCCTCCTCCGCAAGGCTTTGTACAGTGTGGCGCTGGTTAAGCGTCAACTGACTGCTCGTGGCGACCTGTCGAAGCTTCGCCGCTCTATTTAGAGTGTTAGCAAGAAATCGATTAGGGGCAGACAGGAAATATATCAGACGTACTGGTAATCAAAGTCTCGCGTCTCGATATGACGCTTCTTGTAATCGTCAGTGCGCTTGAGAATAGGTCTACTCCACTCGCCCAGCAGGCGCTCAGCCATGCGCTTAATACTAATCTCAGGCTTCTTGCTCTTCGTATAGAACAAGACAACTTTGCCGATGCCACTTGATCGTAGAGTCTCCTTTTCAATGGGGAGCCGCGTTAGGGCTTGGAAGATATCGCGCTGAATATTGTAGGCAGGTAATGAACCATCGTTGAGGGGTTCGAGGAAGAATTTTACGTGTTGTAGGAAGTTGGTATCCGGGTCGACAACCGCTGCTTGATTGGTGTTACGATTAAGCAGCGCCATCACCTCAGGGAGGAGTTTCAACTTGTGTAGAGCCGGTTGGCCTGCTTCACGCGCTTGGTTGTCTGCCTGGCAGGCATTCTCCATGCGGACTTTAAGGTCTGCGATTCGCTCATCCAATTCATCTTCCAAATCCTAGAAAGACATATGTCAGCAAATATAATAATAAAACCAGACTGTCCTTCCGTGACACATACCACCTCATCCTTCTTCTTTCGTCTGACACCCTTTGGCTTCGACTGATTTCTGGCGGCGCGCTCGATAGCTCGACGCCGTCTCTCTTCCGGAGTTAGATTCTCTTCATTTTCATGCTCCGATTCCTGCTCTGGAACATCCGCCCCAGGAACCTTGCGGACACGTTTAGTATGTAGAATCTCGCCGTCTGCTCCATCATTATCATCATCGCGTGATCGCTTCTTCGCGCGCCGTCCTTCCTTAGGTTTCTTCGTAGCTGTTCCCTTTCGCTTTCCAGCCTTTAGCGTACGTGCCGCGTCCTCGTCGATTACCTGGGGTTCAGGTCGTTTCTCGTCAACGCGAGCAGTAGCGGGGTCATAGTCGTCGAATTGATCTTCGTCAATGTCGGATAGGGCATCTGAATCTTTGTCTGAGTCGCCACCACGGGCAATGTCATAGTCTCCTGCCTCTCCATGAGTCTCGTCGTTCTCTTCCTCGTGGAGGCTCTGGGCAGGCGAGCCCGCATCTGACATTTTGGCTAAGGTAGTAGGGAAATTCGGTAGAGGATTTCAAGGCAAGAAAACAGGAGTGAACGAGATGAAAAGTTGCGAAGACTGTGATGGACTTTTGTCGACTAGCTGCGGTCTAATTGTTTGTAGAAGAACCAAGAAAAGGAAGGTACAAATGAAGAGGGCTCTTTATAATCGGGCGAATTAAAATGAAATATAAAAAAGCCGATTGATAAGTTCGTCGATAGCAGTTCCCAACGCGTGATCGATGAATTGATGAAGTTGTTAAATTGTTAAAAGGTCGGGAGTCGAAGGGAACAATACTTCCCAAGCAGCAACTGTTTAATTCCAAAACTATTAGAAACAGCAAGCAAACAGAGAAGGTAAGAACTGTGGTCCATGCATGGGTTACGTAAAGTACAGAGGTACACCATGTATGTACTTCCATGCTACCTCCTAGGTTACACAGTATTAAAATTGAACCGTTCAATATTGCTGATTAACATCCATTATGTAACTAGCGCATATTGAAATGGTCATTAATTTTTTGTTTACTTTATCGCTAATCGTTGCCAACAGGAACTGCCGATTCTCATCAACCTCAAAAAAGGTGATCTACGAATCAACGACTACATTGAAAGCTTCCTAAGAAATCCCCAATTGACTAATACCTAAGATTTCCTTCCAATACGACTTTATTTCCTCCTTCATACCATCAATTCCACTTTTAGTCGGAAAGCTGCAGCGTCGTATCTCTTTTTTTGTCGATATTTACTCGACTGAGGCCGAATGGACCGGCGAACTTATGAATCTCCCATGGACTGGGAATACCAGAACAATGCTCCTGTAGATCCATCAAGTCCGTTTGTACAGTCCGCTAAGAGATTACAAGCCAAAGGTATGTCGATCATGCACTATAGCCTCAGCCCTAGCTTCAGCTTCTCCCCCGGCGATAGAAATAGCTACGGCAACAATCGCCTAGAAGTATCGCAAACAAGTAGTCAAAACTAATGCTTCATGATTGTTCTAGGTATCTTCGGCTCTTCGAGTCTCATCAACAACAAAAACAGCTCTCACAACACCTTCGGTCAGAATCCGTTCGAACGCACGCAAAGCACCTCGTCTTCCCATAAAGCGCCGCCTCTCACGCCTCATCCACCGTCTATCTTCTCTACATCTGCTCTCCAAAGAACAGCCACCGCGCCGCCCTTTCGAAATCCTGCTTTTACAACACCAAGAAAACCCATCGATTCCGATGCGCTATCCGAGTTCTCGCCTGCCGAATCTAGTCCTGCCATTACTGACGTCTCCGACTATCCCGACACCCCTGAGAATGAACATTCATCTAGTCTTGCGCATATGACTATTACACCCGCAAATATGAGTAAATTCAAAACGCTATCACCAAAAAAGACCTCCGGTAGAGGTGAAATAGCTAGGACTATCTTTGCTTCACGAGATAAGGTGCGCAAGAGGAAGCGGTACAATGCTGATAAAGATGTCAGCGGGTATCGTCTACCTTATCTTCAGCAGGATGAATGCGATGAGTCCGATTATGAGTCGGATGAGAGTACATTCCAGCCAAGCAAATCCCGCAAGGATCAAATAAACCGCAGCAAGGATGGGTGGTTCAGCGCCTTTCTGGCCACTGTTCAGCGGCATCCATATGCCCCAAGCATTCTTGGTTACTGGTTGACTTTCGCATTCAACCTATTCTGTGTATCGGCCACCTGTTGGGTTGGCTGGGCCGTTATCGACGGTTTGCGTCAGGACTTCTCTACCGAGAGACAAGCACTAAGGGCTGATATCCTTGCCGAAATTGATAAATGCTCAAGCGATTATCGGGAGAATAGATGCTTTCCGGTAGATAAACGGTTACCAGCCATGTATGAGCTATGTGACCAATGGTTCGCTTGCATGAACCAAAACCCGGATAACGTTAAGCAGGTATCAAGCAGCGCCAAGGAGATGGCCAAAATTCTCAACGAGATTGTTGAGACGATGTCGTACAAGACTATAGTAAGTTTATTTCATACAAGATACACAGATGATGGACACAGATGATGAACACAACCAGCTAATTTGAAACTAGGCCTTGTTGCTTGTTCTGTTCACGATATTCGCATACAGCGGCAGGTCGCTATATAAGAGTGCTAACGCATTCACGGATATTCCCCAGTCTCATCCGCCGGCCCCATTCCCGTCACATCGAGCAGGTGATCAGCACCTAAGACCTCTCTCTCAGCAAGTATACTGGCAGGCAATACAACCTCAAACTCCACGACACACGAGTAATCGACACCTCTTAGTCAATGACGAGACTCCCGACACTCCCGACACGGATGAGGTGCCGAGATACGCGCTTCCACCCCTGGAGACGCCTATGTCACGGCGGAGTCCATCTAAAGGCGAACGAGGCAGAAGCCCCACCAAGAGTAGAAGTCCAGTTAAGCGATATTGAGGCCAGGTAGAGAGTAATGTGTACTATAGTAAATAGAATGCTCGAATACGACCATGAACAGTTCTCGAGCTAGCAACAACCCCCAAGAAGTCAGTCGAACAGGGGAGATAGGAGTCAACCTATAGCAGGTTCAGAGGACTTATAGCTTGATGGATCCGTAAAGCGTTGTAGTGAAATTCGAAGCCAACTATCTAATACCTAGCGGGGCACTCCTTGTAGCCTGTATATCATATTCCCTTAAACACAGGCTTTTGAAAGATTAATATACCAGCGCTATTGTCCCAGGCATGATTGTTACTATGACGTATTTTACGAATTGAATTGGGTTATGTCGGACATGATGTAGTTAATATTTTAAGCTGAAAGGTATGTATATGGACTTACACACATGTAGGGATGTCATGTACGATTTACTATTAGGATACTTTCGTATATCGTACGTACCAGGCGAATTTATCCCACTTAATATGCCTAGGTAGGTACCTAGGTAATCTTCACATTTGATATTAAGGTCTTAATGGGATTTTGAGAACGGGAGCATTTGTTCCCTAAGTCCCACATTGCAATATCATACTAAACTTTTTCCGGCTCTCTAGACGAGTAAATCGACCTCGAACCCCACTTGATACTACATCTGTTATGTATGTACAATAGGTACCTAGGTATGTATAGGTCCCTTGTTCTAGGTACCTAACATATGGGATTTTCAAAATCCCTTTACTATCCCCCCCCCCCCGCTCTTCCGTTTATGTTCATGTTTACCTAGGTAGGTACCCGCTCATCGTTTGTTTTATGTAGGTGCTAAAGGTATATTAGGTAATTATCAGAATTGTAAAACCTATACTGGAAGTATTCGCCGAGGCATTTCCCATTTCTATTATACATACAATAGCTGACCATTGGGATCTGGGATCTAGGATGTACTAGCACTGTACTCCTATCCATACCTACCTAGGTACCTAGGTACATAGGTATGTTATATACCTAACATACAGGTAGAAGAATCATACCTACATGTATGTGTTAGGTACCTAAGCTACCTGGTTCGTATGCAAAGGTGAAGCCTGGGCAAGTGCTACTACCTTAGCTACCAGGTACCTAACCTACCTATTGTAGACAAACTAACGCGAAAGCTGTCATCCTTGAAATCCCAAACTTAATTCTGAGCAATTGTTTTTTTTTCTTTATGCCTACAACAATACATATTCTATCCGATGGAATATGGAGCATCTGCATAGTGCAATAGTACAATGGTGCAATGGTGCAATATTAAATTGCCTTTCTTCTGCTCGTCAAATTTAGAAAACAATCCCAAAGTCATACTGCCCCGCGCGTTTCCCACCTTCGTTCGTATATTCGCTTGGATATTGTGACAGCATCTCTTCGAATCGCACTCGTCGCTATATCTCACCTCACCTGCTCTAGATCTCTAGTGCTCTAGTACAAGTACGCCTTCTCCCGAGGTAGGTCACACACGCGAGGCGCCTCTTGGATTGTCCATCGTTGTCGTCCGGCTGGCAGGAGGTGTGTTTACGTGTGTCCCCGTCTTTCTCATCTGAGCATGCCCTCCTGCTAGCTTTGAACCCTCTACGATGGAGGGGGATCCAGGTAGCGGACCATCCACCGGCCAGACGTCGTCTTCGTCCAAACCCACTCCGAAACATGAAGCTTCTGTACCCTCTGGCGGTTCCGGAACTGGCAGTACTCCGAACGCGCAGCTGTCTAAACGGAGGAGGGGTCTCGGCGTTGTCACACCTAATGCCTGTACCGAGTGCCGGAAGAAGCGCGCTAAGTGCGACGGCCAAAAGCCGTGCGGTCGGTGCAAATCGCAAAAGGATGTCGAATGCATATACGAGATTCCCGTGCGACAGTCCAAGGAAAATTTACGCCACGAGATCGAAGCTCTGCGACGTCAACAGCGCCAAAGCGATTCGGTCTTCTCCGCTCTCGTCCGCCCTGATTTAGTTGAAGAGGTCTTACAGAGACTGCGGCAAGGGCAGTCTGTCGAAGGGATATCGGAATGGTTAGGTAGTGGTGCTGCCCTGGCTTCTGCTGGGCCCGGGTTCGTACGGCCAGGCGAAGCCAGGGGCGGAGTTACTCTGCCTCCTCTTTCAACTTATGGTGGTACGCTCGCTGGTCCTGGAGGTTATAATACCATGGGAATGAGCCCTGCGACGGGCCAAGCGCATACTATAAGCCAGGATTTCGATCCAAATAGCCCTTGGAACTTCTCATCGCACAGTCAGACCGTATCCACTCGTAGCGACTCCCATCCGGATATCATGCAGTGGACCTCTGAGGCGCCCCCGCGGTCCCGTGTTGGCACGTGGCTCCAAGAGCAGTCGTCGACGGCGGAAGGACCCCGATACCGTGGAGTAGACCAAATTCTTGCGCCATTGGATTCTCCCGAAGTGAAGGTCCCACCTGGTACGTGGACCACAGTCACTGGAGATAGTGGCTTGGTATCGCATCTTTTGGCGCTCTATTTCTGCTGGGAATATCCGACGTTTGCGTCTCTGAGCAAGGAGCATTTCATGAAAGACTTTATCAGTGGGAGAGATCGATATTGCTCGCCGATACTAGTGAACGCATTGCTGGCTCTCGGCTGCCGCTTCTCGACGCAACCAAATACGCGGGCAAATTCGAACGACCCGCGAACCGCGGGCGACCACTTCTTCAAAGAGTCTCTGAGACTTTTTTATCGGGAAAACGACCATCATACTTTGACCACTATTCAGGCTTTGGGGATAATGTCTATTCGGGAGGCGAGTTGTGGGAGAGATTCGGAATCCTGGTATTACGCGGGACAAAGCATACGGTTAGCCATCGAAATGGGACTCCACCGCTTGCAGAACGATGGTGACGAGGATGAGATAGCCGTACAGGCCGCGACGTTTTGGGGTGCGTTTGCCTTAGATCAGTAAGCGTGTCACCGGTTGTCTCCAGTGCTCCAGCTGACGTATATAAAGTGCATGGTCCCTAGCGACCGGTTCTCTGCCGCAGTGTTCTTGCTTTCCGCATTTACCGCCGAAACCTGCCATTATTGATGACATAGAAGCTTCTCTGTGGGTCCCTTATACGGACGATGGTAAGTCATATGAATAGATACCTCTGTCAGGTTTTCTAGCGGCATAGGTGATATTGGGAATGATCTAACCAATTGTATAGGCGCCCCACTGCAACGATCTTGCGAGCAGCCGTCGAATGTAAGGTCTGTTTACAAATGCTTCTGCGAGCTTAGTGAGCTTGTTCATCAGTCGCTATATGTATTACACTCTCCTGGAAAGCCCATTACAAGTAGAGACCTACTTAGTATTTATACGCAATACCTGAACTGGTATGATAGGATCCCCGAGGTTTTGCGATTAGGGCACAACTTTACGCCTGCAGTCCTTTTCGCCCAGTAAGTCATTCTATGCGCTTACACTATCCAATTTAGCTCATCAGTCTATTAGTATGTATTATCACTTCGCCATTTTGCTTCTTTTTCGGCCGCTCATCAAGCTACGAATTATTGGTTCCGGCATACTTCCTCGCGATGTCTGTGCACAAGCCGCTGATGCCATCCAAGGCCTACTTCGTTCATACTCCCAACTCTATACGCTTTGTCGTACACCGTCATTTGTCCCATACTTTGTACTTACATCCTCTATAATGCATCTTGCCGTAGGTGCCGAGGCATCTAAGGCGCCATCCACCTCGCCAGCGGAAATGTCGAATCCCTCGACAGTGAAGCCTGAAGAGACCGAGACCGAGCATGGCCGTAGGCGGTTGTCTTCTAGCAATAGAGATGAACAAGAACCGGCCTCACCCTCGAGCACGATCACTGCAAAATTGAGCCCTAGGGTAGCTGAAGCTCTAAACCAAGGCATAGCACACTTAACTGAGATGGCACCATGTCATCATTTTGCTCATCAAGCACTAAACATTTTACAATTCCTTGCAAAAAAGTGGGGGATTGAGGTAGATATACCGCCCAACACGGATATATCAGGGGAAATTGACAACTCAGTTCGACCGACAACTAGCAGCCTGAATTTCTTTGCACCTAACGTCAGCGAAGACGACTTCCTTTGTTCTTGGAGCACGCGAGATATTGGCGGTCCTGGAGGCGCACAAGGAAGGCACGGTTCACCCACGCCGCAAACACATTTCAACCGCGGGGAGAAAATGGAGGGCATCATAGAGGATAGTCAAGATAAGAGGGCGTCCGAACAAGATCAAATGTCTAGTTTTAGACCTAGAGACGGCACCGGGCCGGTGGCGCATGCCGCCAAAAGCCTGGAGAATCCGTTGTTTTGGCCATTTCCTATGCAGGGTCGTCCAATGCTACCAGAGGGTAAACAGCTCGAAGATGCTGGATTTCGCCCTCTGTAGGTAGCTTGGAAAGAAAATTCTAACGCGACCTAGAAGCTGCTAGAAACATAAATAAGCTCCTAGGCTAGCTATATCACTTCAACTTACATCGCTGACCTCCGGGGTAAGAAGAGTTTGCGATAGATACACCTGATATCACCAACATTTAGACATCGAGCCCCAAGTCTCCAGGTATCCCGACCTAGAGACAGTAGCATT
Source organism: Daldinia decipiens (assembly GCF_022478715.1). Classification (NCBI taxonomy): domain Eukaryota; kingdom Fungi; phylum Ascomycota; class Sordariomycetes; order Xylariales; family Hypoxylaceae; genus Daldinia; species Daldinia decipiens. Next base: position 110,740 of record NW_026054555.1, on the reverse strand, counting down.
CGGTATATACTAAGTGAGATACCGTCGACAGTTGAGCGGAGGAAAGGATAATATTTCGTGGTACGATAAGGGCTTTAGGATTTGATGTGACAGGATCGGTAAAAATGTATGATGATGACGATGATGGAAAAGGTTTAAGATGCAAGTAGATGATACCCCTGACATACGAAGGCGCTTGTCTTGAACCTAACCCTACAAAATGAGCTCGTAGCTTGGGAACCCCTCTCTGGATCGCGTTTAGATAGGTGACGACGAATTGGTTCTTAGAACAAAAAAAAAGGCATTAATCGAAAGTTATGTCATAAATATCCATCTTAACTGTCTAGCCTTGACAGAATATGCCCATAGTAACCGGCCAGACGCCAACTATCTCTACTCAAATCCCCTTTGCTCATGTGGAAACTCGAATTGAAGAAACCCTTAACGCCGACTCCTGCTCTTCCTACATAAGATGCAATCATTCCCTATGCTCAAGTCACCGAAATCTGCGGCAGAATCCGCCGTAGCCCATACTTAATACCAGGTGATTCGTTCGCGATAGTGGCCTTTTATGGCATATGGATAGTTTCAACTTGAGCAGTTGCTGCCTGAATCGGGTTGTTATACCGATTGTAAGTTAAGAATATCATTTTGTCAATTATCCAACTAGAATGTTCAAATGGTAGATCTAGAAAACATCTGTCGACTGGGAAATAGAACTCGGTCCAGGGGGTCACGACCGTATCATCTAGATTCGATCCAGCTGAGTAATTGGGAAGAATTATGTCAAAATTATGGGAAGGGTCTAAGTCAAGTTTGAGATTATTCTCGGGGTTAATAATTCAGGTGCCTATTTGTCGTTAGATCCCACTGGCCCCAACTTCGGCTTTTCAGCTGACTGGATATATTAGTCCCTGGGAAGCTGGGTTATGAAATACCATCCAAGTATCCTACGCAAAGGGGAGACTAGCCGGATAAGATAAATAAAGATACTAGGGATATATATGCTATGATACACTAGGTACAGTAAGAAGCCAATAATTACTATTTAGGAATATAATTAAACTTCTTGAATAGCCGCGAGACGGGTTCGGGTAGAAGAACAAGGGGGTTTCGACCCTCTGGAAAGGCCATGTTCCTTTTTTTTTTCTTTCTTTCTGTCTCCGCTCGGGCATAGTCTAACGGGTCTCCGGGCCGTGTCCGCTACCACGTAATGTCTACATGTATGCTCAGTTATACGCCGTTTCGCCTAATATCTGATATATTCGAGACTCGGGGGAACTCGTGATGTTTCAAGACATCGTCGAACTACTGTTATGTATTTAGTAATATGTACGAGACCTTATTAGATTACGTATGGCTCAACAATTAGTCCTGATCTTTTTGTGCCGTCGCTAGCATCAAAAGTCCGGGTTTATTTCGATGCCTAGGATGGATTGGATCTTCACTGCCCAGTCCTTGGGATGGACTTTATCAGCCAATCGCAACTAATAAACCCCAGTCAAGATGATCTCACCAAATCCCGTAAGATCTAAATACAGCTTTACGATTGGCTGAAGTATCTTTAATGCGACTGGCCCAGAATACTTCGCGCCGGCTGCCAAATAGAGTAAATGCTCAAGCGGCTTCGTCGCAGGTAGTTTTTGATGTTGTAAGATTTAGAACTTGAGGCTAAGGTCGATCCCTTTGCACTGAGCCATGCAAAGATTATGTCTTGTTGCTTGTTACGCCGTGTTCTAGATGATTACATAAACTGGAAAATCATTACTACTTTCGTCGGTTATGTTCTTGGACTGGGGCTTCTTTTATTCTTCGACACTATACATACACCTCCTGTGCTGGTCAACCCTCTACCGATCCTATATGTTAGTATAGACCTGTATGACTTCTCAGCCCTATATTCCCCCATAGAGTAAACTCTATTTCGTGGGAAGCTTTCCTACTCCTATGCTAAGAATGGAATGGCGGGATTTATTAGATCATGACATCCTAGCAAGGGTCATGTTCGACCCGCACCGGTAACATGAGAGCAAAGCTACACAGCTCACATCCCGATACAGAGTAGGTGATAAGTGATGCTTAGAATAACCCTTGATCATAATGAATAGATCATGTTTCTTGATAGTTTTATTTAAACAATGCCGAAACATGCCTCAGGAAGTTGCCTCCTTAAAAGGCCTCATCTGCCGACTATGGAATCCAAAATCACTAACTCATCTTGGAAGCCATCTCATCAGTAGTACATCTTTTCTTTCATACCATTCTTTTAGCTACGTACGGTCCTTTCAGGAGAAATGCCAAGCTCTCCTTTGGCAATAAGAATTGCCATCATAGGCGGGGGGCTGGCTGGCGCCGCACTTTTGCGCGGGCTTCTGCGGCATCCTCACCTTACTGTTGATATGTATGAATCACGGCCTACGTTTAGAGACGAGGGACCGGGGCTCTCTTTCACATCGAGAGCACAAGGTATTCTAACTGCTATCGATCCGGAGTTAGAATACTGCCTCGACCGTGCCGGTGCCGTATCCGCTACGACTGAGATACGGGTGGCTGCTGGTCCTCATGTTGGAAGGGAGATCGAGATAAACGGATTCGGGGAAAGCTGCAAGAAGTATGTCAGCCGTCAAGCTTTTCTAGCGGAGATGCTTAATCATGTACCGCCGCATATGATGCACCCCGGTACGCGGATAGCATCTGTCACGGAACTGCCGTCAGAGCAAGGACTATTACTCGCCTTTGCGGATGGGTCAACAAAGAAATACGACATCGTAATCGGTGCGGACGGCACTCATGGCTTCACGCGACAGCTTGTTCTTGGTACCGATGAATCTCTAGTCAAACCGCATTCTACAGGGTTTTGGGGATTGCCTATCAGAGTACCTCTTCAGAGGGCACAGCAGCTAATGGGCACACGGTCTCTTGACCCAAGCAACCCCCGCCACGTATGTTGGATTGGAGATGGAACTACTATCATCTATGATTTGCTCGATAATGGCAACGAAGTCCAGATCATTGTGTTCGGTAAAGCGGATGATACTGGGGAGGAAGATGGGCTTTCAGAACCGTCATGGGCAAAGCTTTTCACCCCAGACGAGTTTCGGGAGGTGTTTTCAAGCAATAGTATACCGGTCTGTCAGGGTACGATTGATGTAAGCGAAATTTATCCCGCGAGGAGATCTGCGTGTCAACTAACATCCTTTCAGCTTATCCTGAGCGTATATACTGTGCAGGTAGCCGCTCTTTGCTTGCTCGAACACCACCCGGCACCAACTTACGTGGCTGAGAATATCTGCCTAATCGGAGACTCTGCCCATAGCATGTTGCCATTCCAGGGCGCCAGCATAAGCCTTTCTATCGAGGAGGCTTTGCTCCTTAGCACACTGCTCGGCCGATTGTCGTCGAAAGCCGCCATTCCGGCTGCGCTCCGGGCTTTTGACCAGTTATGCCGGCCCCGAGCCGAACAGGCTACGCGGTTGAGTGCAGAGACAGGATTGCTTATCGCGGGTCGCGCACCGGGGATAGGGCTCAATGCAGATCTGCTTCAGCATCACTTGCGGCACAAGTTTGAGTTTCTTTTAAATGTTGATATCGAAGCACACCGGACTGCTGCTGTTAGTATTATGGATCAGTTATTGGGGGTTGGAGCAGCATGGCCTTGATGAGTGTTGGCATACCATGATTACTTGGGTCGGGCTTTCGCGCCCCTTTCCGCATTTACCATTTGTTTTCGTGGATTTCTTTTCTTGGGTTTCTTTTATTTTCACGGTTCAACCACGTGGATGTGAGTACATATAATTTCATACCGGATATTGTGCATGGCAATCGGCTAGGTAACTAAGCTGTAGGCTGGAGGCGTATATATGTAAATATGGGCATTTACAGAGTATGAAGTTTATGTATCAGAGGGTCTATTGCATTATAAATCTATGGCTCCTACTTATATAACCGCTATGTTTAGCTATTTCTTGCTTCTTCTGAGATAATCGAAGCACGGTGGCTTTTAACACCATGATAATAAATGCTTGACTTAACCGCGACTTGTCAGATATTCTATCCGGCTAATAATTGACCAAATATATGGTATGATTTCCTATGGCTGTCGAAATTGATCACAACCCAAACGGTTAACAATCTTGAAAACCCTGATACTATTTTTATACTTCCTTATCGACACTGAAAAGCAACAGCGACGTGAAAAGGGAAATTACTCTTAGGTGCTTAGAGATCATAATTAAGACCTGGGTATATGCATCCGGTAGTTATGGGAAAATAGCCATAGGCCAATGAACAGTTCTCTAGGTTACATCTGCTTATATCCTGAGAACTAGAGCCAGGATTGGAGTGGCTGGTGTCATATTAACAATCAATGTAGATTACTGCCATATAGTGATATTAGAGAGCACAAAGCCGGCATGTGTTTATGAAGTATTAAGAAAATCTTAGTTTATTATGGCCTATGTTTCAACAACGTGGTTCGCATTAGGTGTCTACCTGAGTATGCTTGTTCATCTTCCCCTCATAGAAAGCGACCCATCGCATCTTTTGGTTCGCTTGGACGAGTCACGATGTTTTGGTCTACACTACTGTCCTTTGCGGCGCTCGTTGATGCGGCGCCGCAGGTAACTCCAGTAAAAGGACCCGGGGCCAATAGCCTTGTTCGATTCGGATGTTCCCAGGTTGTCATTGAGCGTCTTGACCCGTAAGATATGAGTTCTTTAATATCAGCTCCATGAATAACGACTGATTCCTTTTGCTCTAGCCTCGTAAACCCAGGAGTGAATCCATCTCCGCACCTTCACCAGGTACGGTTCTCAGAACCTCCTTGAAAACTGTTCTTAGCTTACTCTCTCATAGATTGTTGGAGGAGTAAGTTACTTAATACTGCCTTCCAGTATACTTTACTCAACTCTCGTAGAATGCTTTTAATGCTTCAATTCCTTCCACCGATGTGTCATCCCTCGCTACCTGTACGACGTGCAGCTTTAGCGACGACTTTTCGAACTATTGGACGGCAAATGTTTACTTCAAGTCGCGAAACGGTACTTACAAGCGAGTGCCCCAAATCCCAAATAGGTTTTTGGAGGGATCTCAAGGTGGCGTTACGGTCTATTATCTTTCGCCTGGCAAGAAGACTGTCACTGCATTTAAACCAGTAGGGTCAATGGAAAGTTAATATACTTTTGGGAAGAACTAACTCTCATAACTAGGGGTTCCGTATGCTTGTCGGGGACTCTATGCGACGCGAGAAGAAAGGATCAGGTTTAAAGTCTCAGAGCTGTTTTCGTTGTTTCACAGGCCCCGACTTCAAGGGTGATGATTATTCACCTTGTGCTGATCCAAAATTGGACACCGAGACTTTCCCCTCGACGCCGTGCTTGGGCGGTATTAGATCTAATATCCACTTTCCAACGTAAGGTTACCTATCTTACTCATCTAAACATGGCGAGTGGAAACTAATAGTGAATATAGCTGCTGGGATGGAGAGCGTCTAGATAGCCCGAACCATCAGGACCACGTAGCCTACCCCGTTGGAGGTCCCTCGTCATTCGCTACTACTGGAGATTGCCCATCGACTCACCCTATCAAGATTCCACAGCTGATGCTCGAGGTATGTAACCCATACCCCTTTTCTCATAAGAAATTAAGATTACCAGGCTCAATATCATATGATAAGACTGGTAATACTTAAGGATACATACCTAAGCTAAGCTAAATTATCCATAGATTGTCTGGGACACAACCGCGTTTAACAGTCCAGATGACTGGCCAGAAGATGGATCCCAACCGTTCGTCTTGAGCACAGGAGACAAGTAATTCACTCCATGAAATCCGCGTATGTAGCCAAGATACTAACATTGAGCCAGTACTGGATACGGTCAACACGCTGATTATGTATTTGGATGGAAAGACGACGCACTCCAGAGACTAATGGATGGAGCTTGCTTCGGCAACACTTGCGAGGGAGTTAAGACACAGGACTTTGGTGAAGCAAACAAATGCTCTGTTCTAAACACTGTCGATGAGGTTACTGAAGGATGTAAGTTGAGTTATCTATACTACCTACCTACCTACCTATTGAATCTATTGCTAATCAGTGAGTAGGGCTTGAGCAGCTCCCGGGAGATGGAAGCGGGGCTTAATATTATCAAGAGGATGCCTGACATAATTAGTTGAGGGAGAGTGTCGAACACTAGGACACATTGTAGTCGATAACCTACAAACGCTCGCTTGGGGTCTTTCTATTAGTTGATTCGAAGGTATCTGATCATGGAAATTATTATGCAGTAACCATACGCACTAAGATTTCGATACAAGCATATCAAAACAGTGTACATTACGACATGTTCAATGCCAATGACCAGAAATACGAAACGTTTCTTTCGAAATCAATCAATGGCATCCTTCTACCCGGGCTATTGCACACCTGTCCCTGATAGTCGTACCGTATCATGCGACGATAATTTTCTGCAAGAATCAAGTGTGATGTATGGAATATCTATAATACGATTTGTATTAGATTACGTACGCCATAATCTTCTGATTACCTGAGCTTTCTTGATAGCAAGAAAGAGAGGCGGTTGGTATATGTAACAATAAGCAAAATTACGTTGTGATTATTATTCATCAGCAGACGCCTCTATGTTAGACAGCCTCTATTGGTGAGGGAAGGAAACTGTATGTGACAGGAATCGTAAACGGAATATTTGCCGAGTTGAAAGTTATGTAGCTGCGTCTGCAGCGTCTAGCTAAAGGGCATCCGATGTGTCCAGAAACTCTAGATCCTACTAGCTAGGCAATATTTCCTATCCTGATAGCTAACATATCTACACGTGTGCCTCTCTAGCTGCGAAATCATCTTACACTAAAGTATTGCCGTGATGCCTTCATGTCATGTCGAGCAAGGTTCCCCGCAATCGAGTACTCTGACAATCCCAAAGTTCCCCCGGCCCAACAGCCCAAAGTCTAACCCGATATAGTAAAGCCCATTGTCCGGATTTGCTCTAGCGCCCTTTGGGCTCAACTTACAAAATGAAATATTATAAATTATATGGACCACGGACCAAGTCACGTGCTGATATGATAATGGATAAGATAAGTAAAATCATATATGAAGTTATTCTTACTTCGCATCATATATGCATATAGATATTACATTTAGCTATTACATTAAAATGGCCTATTGCCTCCTGTTTCCTTACTATTTCGTTGATAAAATGCCTTATATTTTGAAATTGAATTGAGTTGAATTCAATTCAATTGAATCATCGTGTGGAGCTTTGAAATTTAACCAATCAAATCTCATCGAGTTTATTCGAAAAGTTATGGCCTATACTTTACTATATTAGGTTAGACTTTGGGTTGTTGGGCCGGGGGAACTTTGGGATTGTCTGTAGACTCCCCGCAATCTACACCAAACAGGTATGCATGATGGTGGGTTAGATCCATGCGCCCCAGTCCCTGGAGCTGATCCCGTTAACAATACCCCAATATATCAAGGGGTGTTTATTTTAATGATTTAGAGATACCCTGCCATTGCCTGCCGCGTAGTGGTTATAATCAGCGGTATCCGCACCTGAAGCGAACCCATCACCTTACCTCTGATACTCATAATCCCGTACATGACCCTTTCAAAATGGGTCTAGGTGTACTTGAAGATAAGCATCTATCGCATGTCCCCGGCACCGCCCTCCTTACGGACGTTGACGGGGCAGAAGATGTCCATCATCATGGCCGGCTCAACACATCGAATCTACTTCACGGAAAAGGCAGGGACTCTGATGTTCTGTTGGTGCCCCAGCCTAGTAATAGTCCGAATGATCCCCTTAACTGGCCTCTATGGAAGAAGGATCTTATGCTGCTCTTTATCTGCATTGATACTGCAGTAGTAGGGGCATGGGTGAGTGGCTATCTTTTAATGTTGATACACCCCTGAATATCTCGGATAAATCCTCTGTATAGGACTATATATTACGAATAAACTAATTGAAATGATCCTTCACAGGGTCCTATGATCTAACCCGGTTATGCCCAGATGGCTACCCAATTTGGGATGTCTTATAATCGACTTAACGGTGATCTCGGATATGGCGTACTAGTCATAGGGCTGTCATGCTTCTTCACGAATTCTATGGCTGTGGTTTGGGGACGTAGGCCGATATTTCTTCTTGGAAACCTGCTGCTATTCATTAGTAGCATCGGAGGGTATTACGCGCATACTTTTGACAGCCTACTTGGATTTCGACTTATAGGTTGTATCGGCATGTCTCCGTTTGAAGTGTAGGTACCCAACCTCCGACTTTTCAAAAGATGAAGTATGCAATAATATGTAGCTAATTATTTCTTATTCTTTTTTTATAGCTTGGTTACTACTACGATAGCAGACATTTACTTCGTACATCAGCGTGGAGTCAGACTCGCAGCTTGGGGTCTCTGCCTATCTATTGGTGTCGGAGGAGGCACAATCATCTCTGGTTATATTATCGAAGACCTAGGCTGGAACTGGACCTACGGTATCTGTGCGATTATATTCGGCGTCTGGATAGTGGTACTATTCCTGTTTTGCCCCGAGACAGCATACAGACGGGATGAGTCCCTTAATACCGATCTCGGGATAGTACCTGGAATTGATCAACAAGCAGAGCAGCCTGCGCAGAACGAAAGCTCAAAGGTGAAAGCAGATAGCAGATCATCCGGACCTGAAAATATCGAGGTCCAGGTCGAGATTATAGAACATGGAACTACAGATCTCTCCTGGCCAGAGAAAAAGTATAGCTATTGGCAAGATTTGAGGATCTTCCACGGGAGAGTGTGTGACGACCCATTCTGGAAGGTTCTTACTCGGCCGCTGCTCATGCTTATATTCCCACAAGTATTGTTCTCTTTTTTTGCCTACGGGCTTACAACCTCCTGGCTGGTTGTCGTGGGTAGCGTTTTGGCCCAGCTCTTTACGGCCCCTCCGTACAATTTCAGTGTCTCGGGCGTCGGGCTTGTCTCCGTTGCTTCCTTGATTGGTGCGATCGTGGGAGCCTTCATATCGGGACCTATAGCAGACTGGATAATCAAATCAATGTCTCGAAAAAACGGTGGCATATACGAACCCGAGTTCCGACTTGTGCTCATTGTGATTACCTTCGTCTTAGGAGGTATGTCGTTCTTCGGCTTCGGTTGGTCGCTCCAGCAACAAGACCCGTGGATTGCCCCGGTGATTTTCTATGGGTTACAGTATTTCAGCGTGGGATTTTTGACTATTGCTGTATATGGCTACTTGACGGACTGCCATCGTGACAAGGCCCCAGAAGCGTTTGCAGCTATCAATTTAAGGAATATTTACTCTTTCGGGATGAACTACTTCATATCAGATTGGATAAGTAGTCAGGGGCCGAAGGAGGTATTTTGTATAATTGGCGGAATACACGTTTTCATCTGCCTATGTGCGGTCCCGATGTATATCTTTGGGAAGAGATGCAGGAGTTGGACAAGCAGAGTAGAGGTGTTTGAGAAGGTCATGAAAGCATAGGGATTCTGCCAGTGAGAATGTATGGGTAATCCAGGAACGACTATATACTCATACGAGGGAGGGGAGGAATATTTGAGTATCACGTCAACGGAATACCTGGGCGTAAATCATATATACCGCTAAAATTTTCGTAGCTAGCTTATATAACTTATGAAGTTAAGCAGCAACTATACTCGATTATGAAGCACTTAACTCAGATTCAAGGGCATCAGCCATATCTCCTAATGTGCTGAACTTCCAGTCATATATTTCCTTCTCCCTATTGCCCATGATGGCGCTTGGTCTCACAATCCAAGCCGATTTTATTCCCATAGCTCGTGCAGGGTGATGGTCATGGAACTGGCTTTGTGCGGTCTGTATGACCTGCCCTTTGTCGATCCCGAACTTTTCCTCGACTTCTTTCAGCATATACTCGAAATTTCGAGGATTTGGCTTATATGAACCGATGTCCTGAGCCGTGATGATGAGATCAAAGGGGAATCCATGTAACGGGCCGGTGTTGGTTATGCCAAAGGAGACACGGTCGATATTAGAGAGGACTACCAGTTTATACTGTTTAGATAGTCGACGAAGGGCATCGACAGTATCTGGGAAAGCTGGCCAGTCAGCTACTGAATTGCCAAAAGCTCGTGACTCTTCGGCCGTTGGTAGTGCCAGGCCTAGCTTAGTGGCGAGCTGATGGTGTATAGTGGTGAGGAGCTGGGAATACGGCATATTAGGAGTTTCCTGTTGGTGTTTGACTTCGCATTCATAGTAGGCCTCTAGCACCTTAAGGCGGGGAATATCTGTGCGATTATTGGAAGCGAGGAAAGGCTCTAGGGCTGATAGTATACCAGTTTCATAGTCTATCAAAGTGCCATAGACGTCAAAGGAGAGAAGTCGGTAGTCTTTTAAATTTGCCATCGCTCTTAGTCGATCTTTTCGTAATTTGAGTGATAAGTCAGGTAGGTAAGTTAGTCCGTCACTTATATATAGGAGGTGATCCCATGCTACATGTTCTAATATATTGCCTACCTTAAGCGCCGAAGTAGGCAGACTCTTATATTAGGTGCTCATATAATAATCATAAAGTAGGCATTTTATTAATCTAATGTTGGGTTTAGGGGTGATATTAAAAAGAGTGACTAGAAAGGCGCGCCTTTAAAGGAAATCTTCAATCTTTTATCAGGTTATGTAGGTAGTTAGCGGGGTTACAGGTTACACGGTACCTATCAGCGTGCATAAATGTACCCCGAAAGATCTACCTATGTAAGTAAGGGGTATCTACCTAGGTACCTCCTAACATTAGGTTAGGTACCTCCTTCATGTTTCATTCCACATGCTGCACACATCCATCTTCAATGCATCCATCACTAATACATTTACCGTCAACATTTTCTGCAATATGTAATATTATATTATGCTCATTGAGTTAGTAATTCCTAACTGGATAATTGGCCGTCCTCCATTGCCCTTTTACCGCGCAACGGAGATACCTTGCTATACAAATAATTCGTGATTCGTCATGAAGGGAACGAGATACTCTACTTCCCGACAAAAGGCTTGTCAGCCATGCTCTACTGCAAAGGCAAAATGTGATCGCAAGGCGAGATGCTGTACCAGATGCGCCTTACGAGGCCTATCTTGTTCTTATCCGCAGACCTTACTTTCTAGAGCCTCCTCACGGGACGTAGGCGATAATGTAGGCGATAATATAGGCGACAGCACTGAAGCCGGCTTATACAACTCCATTTCCGACCCCAGAATTCTATCCGCAGCAAGCCCCGGGCCTGAGATACCAACTAGACCGGGCACTCAAAGTCTAAATTCTCAGAGTCCAACTTCTCAGAGTCTAGCTGTTGGGTTAACACAGGCCTCTGGTAGCATGAGCCCAACTAACACTTCCTCGGCTACATTCGTTACAAGTCACACCCTGGATGAGTCGATATTAAACATCACCGGCCGTGCATCTGGGAGTTCCGAAGTACTTGACTTTTCAAGCCTGGAACTATTCAGTCCTATTGATGTAGATGGTATTAGCAATCGTTGGCTGAACACCTATATCCCCATTCCCGGCCAAAAGGTTAAAGAATATCCCGCTACCATTACGGCTTTTATCTATAGACTTCTTAAGTCTTATGCAACCGTTGCCGTACGCGGCCGCAGTGTGCCCCCGTTTGTACACCATTCCCAAATTTCGGTCACATCGACAAGACCGCCGCTTTCTACCTGCTTAAGTTTGGTTCGCATCTGCGAGAATCCGTTGCCAGGCAGTGAGAGTGTTGCCGCCGATGTATTACAACGGGAGATGAACAATATTTACGAGCAACAGGGCACATACGATGATTTCACTCTATTAGCGGCTTTCCAGGCATATCTGATCTACTCCATGGTCTTGTTCTTCAAGCTTAACCAAGTTTCAGGCCCCTTCCTTCGACAAGCGATAATGAATCTCCAAGACCTTGCGTGTTCGAGTAGCCGGAGCGGGCTTGTGTGCATAGCCGAACAACAGCGTGCTCGGCCTCGGTGGGAAGCTTGGATTGTAGCCGAGGCAAAGCGGCGGGCATTGTTCACGATGTACCTTTTCGACAGTGTTCTTTCCACTCAAGATGGTCTTCAAACCTTTCTCGGCACTGAACTGCAAGGACTACCCGCCTCAGCAGACAAATCTTTATGGAGGGCACAGATTCGACGCGACTGGGAAATAGCATATAACATGTACTTAGCAGATTGGCCAAAGGAAACATTTCGCATTGACGAACTCTGGCCGATTGCTGCAGGGCTAGACGAGCCTAGTCTTCTCGAGAGACGCAATAGAGTAGACCGATGGTTAGAAAATGTCGATGAATTTGGCACAATGCTCTATGCAGTAACTAGTTGCACACACGGCGGTTGACCTTACTATTACTGCCCTAAGTAATATGCATATATTCTATATCCAATATCACAGTCTTGGTCAATAATAGGAACATATGACGACAGCCTAACTAAGATTGCTCCAATCCCCTCAAAACCTCGCTGATGGATATTACCCTCAAGTTCATTTTCGGCAAAAGGCCCCCTAGCAAAACCTGAGAATATTTTTGATACTGGTCCAGCGGCAACTCTAACACGTTGTCCGAGATAACGTAAATATTATAATCCAGGTCAAACAATCGATAAACCGTGCTCATTACGACCCCAGAGAGGCTCAGACCAGACTATAGAAGTTCTTGTTAATCCGCGTGAAAAAGAAAAGAAAAAAAGAAAGAAAGAAAGGCCTAGGTCACATACTATGATGATAGTGTCAATATTTCGTGCCTTCAAAATTTGCTCCAGGCTGTTTCCTGAGCCGGCATACCACCTTGTTTTCTGAAGTACGACATCTTTGCTATCGACCTCAAAGTTGGATGCTATCTGCACTGCAGAAGATCCAGCAGCGAAAGAACCGAACTCTCGGATGAGCTTTTCGAATGGAGCGTCTTGTGCTAGCTCAAGCTCTCCTGGTTTAAAGAAGAGAGTCGTAAATATGGTCGGGGGGCGTATGTCTTTCTTGTGAACGGCGGCATTCCAACGCTCACAGCTAGAAATAAATGCTCGTCCTTCGATAGTGTTCTTGACGGCATCTATGAGAACCGTCATCAAGTCAAGGTTGAGTACAGCGTAATTCTTGCCGAAGTTCAAACCGCCCTCGGGAGGATGTTGGTCAGGCGCCATTGTTAAAGATGGCTGTAGGTCACAGGGACAGTCGGCTGAGTAATTGCAAAGGCAAGTATATCCTCCATCGCATCTAATTGTGATTGTATTATTCGCTTCGGATCCAGGGGCTGTCCAGCTCAAGCCCGGGGGACCGGCGGAGTTTCGGATGGAGCGAGCTATGATTGGTTGTTAATCCGGCCCTCAAGTCTCAACTCCGTACACTGCCGGTGCTCAACTCCACTCAGAATTGAATATATGAAAGACATTCCAATCCGTGGTCATTAACAACATCTCACCACTACAATTGGAACTCTGAGTAGTAAGAACGGCAATAGATCATGGCATCTGAAGAACGGCAGGGAGTGTCACAGAATACGCCACTGGCGTCACCACCCCCGGAAGAGCCATACAGCATCTTCGACAAGCGGCAGAAAGCTCTAATCGTGCTTGTTGTTTCGACTGCAGCAACCTGTAAGTGAACGATCAGTAACACCATCATAATCTTGACGAGCTCACACGAACCAGTTTCCGGGTTTGCGTCAAATATTTATTTTCCCGCACTTCCTACCATTGCCCGTGACCTGGATATTTCGATAGAGCTTGTCAACCTTACAGTAACGTCATATCTTATTTTCCAAGGTTTAGCACCCAGCCTCTGGGGCCCCATCTCGGACGTCAAGGGACGCAAAATTGCATACGTCTTTACTTTTCTAGTGTTTCTTGGCGCATGTATCGGCTTAGCAGAGACGAAGAGCTACGCGACCCTTATAGTGCTAAGATGTTTGCAAAGTACCGGCAGCGCAAGTACTATTGCAATCGGATCCGGTGTGATTGGCGATATTACCACTCGCGCTGAACGCGGTGGCTTCATGGGAACTTTTCAGGCCGGGTTGCTCGTTCCCGTTGCAGTCGGGCCAGTTATCGGAGGTGCTCTAGCAGGATCGTTAGGATGGAGATCAATCTTCGTATTTCTGGCAATCTACAGTGGCGTCTTCCTAATACTGTTGATCGTTCTTCTTCCCGAAACACTGAGGTCGATTGTTGCAAACGGTAGCAGGAAGCCGTCGAATCTAATTGTTACATATCCCTTACGAACTTACCAAAAACTCACCAAAGTAAGATGGGATCCTGAAGCAGTTTCGTCAGAGCCTGCAGCAAGAAAGCATATCGATATCATGGGGCCATTACGCATTCTAATCAGTAGACATGCAGCGCCTATTATCATATTCCTTGCCGTATATTACGCTGTTTGGCAGATGAGCATCACCGCCATGTCATCTCTCTTTCAAGATCGCTACGGCCTGGGTGAGACCCAGATCGGCCTGACGTTTATTGCAAATGGGGCGGGGTCTATGATCGGAACGCTTGTCATGGGCAAGGTTCTAGACACCGACTATCGTCGAGTCAAGGCTCAACATGAAGCTCAATTCACTGAACCCGATTCTGAAATAGGCAATGGACAAATACGGTCCACGGCATATATGGAAGACCACTTCCCTCTTGAAAAGGCGCGCCTCCGGCTCATACCCATCTTCTCCCTAGCTCAGTGCCTGTCCATCGTTCTCTTTGGCTGGACCATTCAGTATCCCGATCGCGTCCATATCGCTGTCCCCATCATTTCCACTTTCATCACTGGTTGGACTGCCGTATCTACGCAGTCTGTGGTGATGACTTACCTCATCGACATCTTCTCCGACCGTAGCGCCGCTGCCAGCGCAAGTTTGAACCTTGCCAGATGCTTGTTCGCGGCTGGCGGGACAAGCTTTATAATGCCCATGGTAAACGGCATTGGTGTCGGCTTGGCATTCACGATATGTGCTATCGTTCAGGTTGTTGCGCTATCGGGCGTGGCCATCCAGTGGAAATTCGCTGCTTCATGGAGACAGGAGAAAAACGAGACAATATGAGGGTAAACTTTAGAAAAGGAACCGCGCTATGATATTAGTAATAACATAATATGAGGTACTCTCTAATTCCTTCTATCATGTCTTCTCTATTACATCGTAAATTGTAAGAAAATAATTTACAGTACATTCAATGCACATCCTATTTGAATCAGGCATTATTTCATACTTTGTTCATGGTGGTGATAGAGATATCTTTCCATGAGTACGAGTCACTACCTTGCTCGCGTATCGTAGATACTTCGACCCCCCACAACTGAATTAAACGGCAAGGATTGATTAGGATACAAATCGCCTAGCTAAGAACTTCGATATCGACTTTTCGGAATAAGGGGTAATTTCACCTCCTATGAGTCAATATTGCGCGGCTCGGAGTTATCAAATCGGCTAGGTGGTGGTATTTGGTTGCATGTCTGTTCGTAGGATAGAGTTCCTATCATATCTCAAGGTCGTGACCGTGATAGTACAGTACATAGCATTGCTAGCCAAACGTCGTAAGTGATGATCTCCTTCTTTCCCCTATCTTCATTCGTTCATTTCCCGCTTGGCCTTTACTATCCTCTCATATGAACCATACGCGAGTATTCCACCCACTGGCCTAACCATGCCGAAGGTGCCTGCAAGGTTGCATTGCGTCTTTCTCTCCTATTATTAGGATCCTAGACATCCCGACTTATCAGGCTTTGCCGTACTTTCACCCACATTTGCCAGCGACAAAACCCGCACGGCTCAGCCGAAATCCTAGCCCGCCTCTCTTGATACAGGCCGCTGGAACATTTGCTGTAGGGTACAGTGGAGTTGCTTATCGCGCGACTAGTATCCATGGCTTCTTCACAAGCCCGTTGGTAGATGGCCTGACCAGTTAAAATCCTCCAGCACGAGGGACAAGTTGCATAGAGAATTAAATCTGTGCACATCTTGTCTGATGTCCGAGGTTCGTGCAATGACTTTGATAGTCCAGTTCGATGTCACAATGGGTGACAACAATAACCAGAGTGTATGCTGCTGAATTTTTGCTCCGCCCGTAGCAGGGTCTTGATACAGGAGAAACTTTGTTCGATATGTAGAAAGTTAAGAGAGGCGTAATTGTTCTATTTTAGGCGGGCTCGCTGACCCCAAGAGCTTGCAAGGGCGAACATTAAAGGAGGGGGACGTGTTATGTGACATGAAGAAGAAGTCTTAGAACTGGATAAAGCTAATTTTCACCAAGCCATAATCGTGAAAGAATAGTATGAGAAGATGATAGATGAGTTGTTAATTGGCCTCGAGTATGCAACGGATTTGGAGGGATGAAGAAAATATAGAAACAGAAAAATCAGGAAGCAAACAAACCTGTAATTATGTTTTGTTACCTATCGAACCGCCACGAATCACCGCAGCAGCACTGTCGACGATAGATGCGTATATGGTGACGATGCACCATCCTCCAGAATGAAACTTGTTCACAAACATCGTACCATATTATTCCTACGTCCCATCGGAAATAAGTAGATTAAATTTTGTCACAACCGGGCTCGATAGAAGTCAGGGCTACGCACATTTGATTCTTGAAGAGTCCTAATTCCGGATAATCGCTAATGTCGATGCTGCTCAATATGCAAAAACATATATACACATACCTGAAATTATTTGGTCAATGACCTACAGCGACGTAGATATTGTCATAGACGGTAGCAAGCCAGCCCTCGGCGGGTCCAGCCCTTGCCACGATCCCAAGGCCCCCAGCAGCCCAAAGCGCCGCGAGTGAGAGGGAGACGGCCTGGATACCCCACCAAGCGCGCCGTCGCCTCTTTCGTAGCTGCTTATCAAAAGTTATCTTCTTCCAGTTGGCAGGCGGCGTGAGATTTAACCACTTAGCCCAGCCCCAAACCATATGACCTACCCCAACGGATAGTAGTAGCGAATATGCTATCCAGGGCGGTAGCGGGTGTCGAGCGAAGCCATGTGATACAAACTGCAGCCCAATGTTGGAGCTATCACCATCAACAACGAGGGGCAAGATACGGTTCATGCCTACATGCGAGGCAAGAAGTCCAACGAATATATACCCAGAAACCGAAATGTAAGTTAAGGGCGGCCATATCTTAATGCTGTGCTTCTGGTGGGGTGACTTCGAGTGATGTAGAGCCCACATACCCGGGGTCTCGCCGCCGTACCGTTTTAGGTTTTGGCGTCGGCGCAGTAGGCGTATGGCAATGCCTGATGTGACGTGGGCAACGACGGGGAGGGCGACCAGTAGAGGCTCGGTGAAGGGGGTCTGGTAGAGCTCCCGAGCCATGAGAAGAAAGGGTTCGGAGTAGGGAACAGATTGGTAAACTAGAGGGAATACGGCGGTGTTGGCGACATGGAGGCCAGCGAAGAAGGAAAATGTATAGGAAGAATAACGTTGGATTCGTGATACTGGAGGTGTGCATTTATGGTTAGTAAAGCTTTCGATCCTATTGGTCTGAGTGAAAATAACTGAAATCTTGAAATCGTACAATAATATATTGGGCCATGACCGCTGCCGCTAAGACCTAAGGCAGAAGTTGAGCTGGTCGGTGTATGTCTCGTACTATAACTCGAAGACTCTTGATCTTCCTCGGGTAGAGGTGGAAGGTCCTTTTCATAGAGGGACGCATTGTCTATAGGCGAAGGATCCAGCTGGAGCAGAGATATTAACGTCTCTTGCGAAGCCTTTGGATTTAAGGTACGATGATCGGACGCCATGAGTGGTTCAGCTTCATTCCTTGCGGTCGCGATCTTTAAATTTAAGTGTTTACCTATGGTTAAATGTATTAGGTACCTCGGTATTTCGAATTTGGGAGCTGGTGTTGAAATTGGCGTTGGTAGATTATTTTTTGAGTTGTTAAGGTTGTTGTGGCCCAAAAAAGACTTGAAGTTATTAGTCGTGGGCGAATGAGAAGGTGCTTGGGCTTAGGTACCTAGGTACCTAATAGAACATATGCTATACCTACCTAGGTATGTACATCATGTACGGCATGGCATCTGCCCCGCGATAGCTTGCTTTAGGTACATACATGTAACCTAGGTATGTACATCTATGTGAGGGCGCAGCTCATCCCAAAGTTATCCTTGACCATCAACCCAAAGTCTAACCCAATCAGGCATATATGGATCATTTTACACCATAATAGTACTAGCGCACCCAAAACTCAACTACCATTTCACTAATATTATATTTATGTAAATATATACTTTTATACAATATTATAAAACTTAATAAAATAAAAATAAATTTAATGTAATTAATTAATAATTAATTATTTTATTTTATTTTATTTTATTTTATTTCATTTTGTAAGTTAAGCCCAAAAGGCGTTAGAGCCAATCCGGACAATGGGCTTTACTATATCGGGTTAGACTTTGGGTTGATGGTCAAGGATAACTTTGGGATGAGCTGCGCCCTCGTGTAGACTCACATGTATGTACCTGGTGGTAAAGCTTGGAGCTTGCTCAACTTCTAAACTTCCCATCTACATCTTTATACACAACCAACCATAATACATGCCACTATGCCTCCTGTGAGTATGCTATTCGAGCTTCATACCTAACATCATAACTTGTAGCCAGATAACTTACAATTCGAAATATGTAGCGACACCAGACTCTCCCGCCAGCGCAGACCTCCTCAGCGCGCGCCGCTCTACAGTCCTTCTACTGCGAGCTCTGTTCTAAAGGTTACTCGCGCATGAATGACTATGAGGCTCACCTAGGCAGTTACGACCATAGCCATCGTCAGCGCATGAAGGATATGAAGCAGATGGTTAAGGATCCGACGGCGGGGGCACGCGCGAGAAAAGCCGAAGCTAAAGCAGACGGTCTCATCAGCATTAAGCTCGGCGGCGATTCTAATCCTATCGGAACTGGCGGTGGTGGCGGCGGTGGCGGTGGCGGTGGATTTAAGAAGGGAGGCTTTAAAAAGTCTGGTTTTAAGAGCGCCTTCACGCCTATCGGTGGAACGGCGGACAACGAGAATATCAAGACAAAAGAGCCGGATACGAATATGAGTGCTAATAAAGACGAGAAAGCTATACCAAAAGATTTAAGTGCTGAAAGCGATACGGAAGACGAAGGATACGAGGTTTATGATCCACGACTCCCTACGGATTGACGCGCTGCCAGGCAAATCGATACCTCGATTGATACTCAGAACGAGGTATAGCATCGCCGCTAGCTTCCACAGCGACGGAGGGTTGTTGAAGTCGTAAGACCTTAGATCTACGCGAGATTCGGATCAAAACCCAGCTATGACACGCCGTGTGATTGCAGGCAACCGTTACGGGTGTATCTGAGCAGCTCAGATGGAACAAAATGACCGATGAAGACTTCTTAGATATCATAGGCTTGAGACTCCAAGGTAATTAGGCAAGCCGCAGCGTAATATTCAGATTCGCGGCATTAGACTTAAGCCACGCGCGTATATTTTAATTGTAAGGCTACAGCCTCGTCCGAATTAATGGCACTATTACCTTGTCTACCTCCGAAAGGATCTTATTCCTACTGCTCCCCATCATGCTAAAACCTATTAACGGTATCCAATCACAATACCATCTCGCAATTTTCCTTGCCTCGCTCCTCCAGGGACCGATGGTAATGAAAACATGCGAATTCTCGAAAAGAGATGAGGTTCCAAAAATTCCCAACCCGGCCGAAGCCAAGATGGAGTGGTCAGTAAATAGTTTTCAACTAGCAAAAACACGCACTCGGATTGCTCCTCACTGTGACGCGTAAAGCCCGTGCACTAAGATGGGGAGAAAAGAGAAGGAAATTTTCAAAAGCAGCGGGAGGGACAGAATTCTTAAGTATTACGAAAGCGGTGTACGAAATCAGTCAATATTCTGCCGCATAGAGCTACATGTACTAAGTACCCCCCACCTTTCTTTCTTCAATACCTTAGTAAGGTTCTTTTTTTGTATTTGTACCTTTGTATTTTCTAGTTCTATTGTTGTTGAGACCAATCAAATAAAAGCTTTCTTTTTAGATTTGCTAAATCCATTCACTGATGTCCGGTACCTATATGTACCTATGGATAGCACATGTACTTGTACTGTCTTAGGTACGAAAGCTTGTCGCATAGGGTGCGTCGAATGTATGAAGACAGCACAAGTATTTTTTATATAACAATTCAATATAACAACATTCAAGATTGAAGTTTCTGTCGCAACAAACTTCTAAAAATTGTACTTCTTCCTTGCCTGTTTCTCGATGAGCGAAGGCCAAAGATTGTACAAGTATTGCGCAATCCCATACGGAAACCAGGGCACAACTACATTGCCTCTCACTTTTCTATCCATCGCATCGATGCATCTCTTGGCCACGTAATCTACTTTGAGACCGCGCTGGTTTGGGCCTGCTTTAACAGTTGCTGGGTCTGCATCGACGGCAGAGGCGCGGAAGTTGCCTTCGATAGTTGCCGGCAGGATGAAGGTGAAAGTAATATTCGGATGCTCAATAGCGAGCGATTGGAACAAGAGCAGTGATGAGGCCTTCGTAGCAGCATAAAGTGCCCGTGTCGGTGCTGGGATCACTGCAGCAACCGACGAGGCCAACAAAATGGATGGAGAGGTTGAGGTACGCGTTATCAAGGGGACAAATGCCACGGCCGCAACAAAGGGTCCATAGACATTTCCCTGAGTGGTTCGAGTAGCAATATCCAAAGCCTTCTGTATGTCGGCACTGTTTGCGTCGGCTTCCTCCCCTGGCTTTACGTTGGCGAGACTCATGACAGGCTGCACAGCAGAGACTCCAGCACATACGTGAAGGGAATCCAAACCACCCCATTCCGCAATTACTTTCTCTCTTACTCGCACCATATCTTCTACGTTGCTGAAGTCGGCGACAACCCAGAAGCACTTCTCTCCACACTCCTGGGTTAGTTTTGATAGCGGTTCTTCGCGCCGTGCAACGAGGCACACACGAGCATCGCGCGCTGCATACTGCTTAGCCACAGCGCGCCCAAGCCCGCTCGATGCCCCTATAATCAGAACCCGCTCCTCAGTTGGGCAAATGCTACTCTGTCTACTACGAGTAATATTCCGGGCGGCGCGCCAGACGAAGGACAGAGTGGTAGCTAAAATAGCTAGTGTTGTTGCTGTCAAGGGGGCAGATTCAAATCGTGATGGCCAACCTGACATGTTGCATAATCCCTACGATTTATACCTAGGCAGGTGAACTTCAAGGTGTAGTAACGTTGGTCAATCAAACGCCCCAAAATAAATAAATTACCTAGGTAGGTACACTCCCAGCTTAAGAGTACTAATGAATCGGCCCGGATCAGATGGGGCGGGGTTCTTGACAGCTGTTTGTCTTATTTGCATTAAGTTAAGGTAGCTAGGTTAGCTATCTCTTTACCCATTGCCACCTCCACTTCACAATCTTCACTACAATGACCCCGTTCCTCGTCTTCAATCTCCCTTAATAATTCAAGTACCTACTTATACGTAATATTCGAGGGAGACGAGCAAGAAACCCTACTGTATCCCACCATGTCCCTCCTAGCTATTCCGAACGAGTTGCTACTAAAGATAATGAAACACCTTCGAGATTCACGACATATTCAAGCCCTCCAATCTGTTGCTCGTACCTGCAAGGATCTCCGCGAAGTCGCTGAGATATACTTATATTCTACTGCTGAGTTTACCACACTATCATCTCTGTATCGCTTTCTGGATGCTGCCACCCATGCCGACGAGCCTAGTCGAAAAGGCTACCTCCGAGATCTAAAACTTCTATATTCCACTAATCATTATGACCCTTATTACAATCCGCCTTATCCTCTGGACCTCACCTTATTTCCCAATTTGGAATCATTCGTCTCGGAAAGTCCCGAATGCCAGCCTGGGTTCGTCAAAGGGACTCACTGGGGACTTTTCAAGGAGTCTTACACACAAGCATTTACGCAAGCATCCCTTCTAAACGAATCCCTCGAAACACCAAGGCCTCTTCAAAGTCTTAGATCTCGTACGTCCCAACGTAATCTCGTAGCACATATTATGATACTTACCTCTCAGCGCAGTTACGCTCCATTGGACTGGAACCGAGAGAAGATTTTGGGACATAGCGCCGACGTGTCCAATCTTCTTACTTCCTCAACTACAGTCCTTGGAAATATCCTGTGCCAAGATAGGCCAAAAGGAATCAGCTGATTGGGAAGCAGAAAAGCTACAAGAATTTCGACACAAAACTATGCTCAATTCCTTAATCTTTACCGAATGCGTTGTTTCCATTAAAGCTCTACATACCATTCTCTCATTGCCGAAAGCGCTACAGAGCCTAACTCTTTGTGAGATGTTTCATCACCATTGTATAATAGGTGACTCCTTCGCCATCGAGGATACTGATGCATTTAACCACGCTATTGGCCAGCAAGCCAAGAGTCTCGAGAGCCTCCATATCCAACGGTTCAGCCAATATTCACGAGATGGGAAGACTCTAATCCTCTCGCTTTCCAACTTCCCAGCCCTCTCAAACCTTCAACTTGGACCTTTTCGTCAAACGCAATTCAAATATGTCCTTGATACACCGGTTCCACCGGCTCTAAAATCTCTGCGGCTTGATGAGTATGGGATATTAATGTTAGAGAAGGACCGTTCTAGTAAACTTCTCTCAGGTCTATCGGTCGAGGGTTTGCTAGCAAATTCGGAAGCTTCCGGCCTGCCATTCACGCTTGATATTTCACTCCAGCATCTCTCGCCTCTTCTTCGGAGGCCGCTTTTCAACGGCGACGACGTGCGGCCAAAGATACGAAAACTTATATATAAACTTGGAGGGTGGTTTCAAGAGCTCCAAAACGCTTCCACTCTTCCTCGCTTAGAAGCGAACCCCGAATCTTCTCCAGCTTGTCAACCATATTCGCGTTTGCGCATTCTCACCAACAAGCCCCGAAAGAAAATACCACCATTCCTACACAATGAACCCCTACCTAGATTCGTAGTTCGTTACGACTCGTCTCACCCAGAGCGATTTCTCTGTAATCCCTATACTGCTAATCCAATCTATCCCGATAGAGACTTTAGTAGTGACGACGAGGACATGGATATTGCTTTTCGTGACGCCAACAGCTCAGACCTTGATATGCATACCTTTTAAATCCCAAATCGTATGTACTTTAATGTACTTTACCGATCGCTATGAGGCTATGAGGCTATGTGGCTATGGCTTGGGTGGGATGCATACATTCTCATAATAAAAAGTCTGCAGTAGACATTAATTTCCCATCACAATCAAAACAGGGTCTTAATACGTACGATATATATATTCTATCCACGTTGGACTTGATTATTTCAGAAATCCTCAGCTGGGTATTTAGTGGTCGAAGATATGGTATATTATATGCTGACCGTCCCAATAGTTTGACCCTTGTGTCTAGAAATAGAACGCGTTGTATAGGTAGGTAGCCAACTGAAGAGTCTTCGCCTACCTCTTAGTTAAAAACTCGAATATCTATACCACGTGTTCTTCTTATTTATACGTGGTCAGACAAACATTTGAGTATGTCGTTACTCCTCGTGTTGGGTACCTGCTTTTTCATCCATAGCAAGTCGACGAACGCACTTATATCCCCTAAATTTTCGAGCAGGCAGTTTCTCCTCAAACTATGAAAAATATAATTAGTCAAATGTATGATAAATTCCAATATTCGTGTCTTCCACTTACCATTTCGTCGATCTCTTCCAATGTTCGGCCTTCGAATCTTGCTGTTAGCAACTGGTTTGTTGATTAATAGGAATTTGATTTACCTTGAACTTCGGGTAGGAAGAAGTATACCCATACCCCAGCTACGATTGAGCTTGGGAACCAGATATAACCGTATCGCGGGCCCCAGTTTAGAGAATCGGGATTAATAAAATCTATAAGACCCACGATTAGTTTTTGAATCCCTAGACTAGCATTTATATGTGCTCTAGAATAAGTATCCAGTAACTTACAAGGAGCTGTGAAGGTAGTAAGCCAGGCAGCAAAGAATGCCACGGCTGCTGCCAACCCAAACGTATAGCTGCGTAGACGTTGTGACGGAAGCTCGCCACCACTCAACCAGGCATAAGTCGCGACCATTCCCTATAAGTCCATTTTTAGCCTCGATCCTTATCCTGTTTGCTAAATGATTTCAGGTCTTACATTGTAACTCATCATATAAAGGCATGATAACGCTACAAGAACTTCACCTGTGGCCTTTGCGCCAGGGTTTTGGTCGTATACAACTGCGACGATTAACTGTAGGATGCCACAAATTCCAAGGCCACCCATAAGAAGCACGCGACGTCGACCATATCGTACCACGATTAAGGAGTTGAGAACGATGGCAAATAGGCCAATTGCGCTAAGAACGCAACCCATCGCGAAGGGGTTGGTTACCCTGGCCATAGTGAAGAAGTACGCCTTGTACGCTGGAGAAAACTGTAAGAAACATTCAACATGAATATTTGGGTGGATGACTTTACAGATGATAAACATAGAACCTGTAGCAGCTTGTAGAGTTACTCCGCAGACGGCGAGAATCGTGCGTCTCCTATCTATGGGATTCTTGAACATATCTAACACGCCGACCTGGCTACCCATCTCACGTTCTTTATCGATGGCTGCCTTTATTTCCGCGACTTCGATGTCGACTTGCGCACCAGTCGGCCTTAGCCACTTAAGGGATTTGTGCCCATCTTCGATTCGATCTTGCAGGATCAGCCAGCGTGGAGACTCGGGTATAAAGAACAGGCCAACGGTCAAGAAAAGAGGAATAATGTAGATAAGTCCTAAAGGAATCAGATAGGCTGATCGATCAGACCGCGATGCCGTTGCCCAGTCCACGATTGTACCGATCAATGTGCCCTAGGAAGATGGGTTAGAACTTACCAACCATCCAGCGGCGTGTTTGACTTACGAAAGAGGTGCAAAACTGGAACGCGGTCAGGAAGAGCCCACGGTACTTGGCTGGACTACTCTCTTGGATAAATAGTTGGGAGAAGGTCATAAAGTAACCATTCGCTAATCCATTCAGTAGCCGTCCGACATAAAGGGCATTGATATCTGTTGTGGTCATCATTATAATGTTAGAAACAACGCAGCCAAGGCAAGCCATCCACAGACAGGTCTTTCGACCAATTTAGCAGCCACCAAGCCTGCGGTAGCAGAACTGACGAAGGCGCCAAGTGTCATCAGCGATGTAATTAGTTGTTGCCGCACTGTCGAGATGTTCCAACCGATTGCTGTATTCGGAGCTGGATGGCCGTAGATCTGTCGAACTGATGTTAGAATACGTAACACTCAATCATAGGTACCTAAGATATAATGCTTGGGTTAACGAACCTTGAGAAAACCTGGCATCGCCTGCATGCCTCCTATCAGACCGAAGTCAATGCCATATTGAAACGGCGATAGAACCATGAGACCACATGCTATAAAGCATCGCCAATGGGCACGTATAGTATCATCGTCCTTGATCGTCATCTTTACCTCTTCAGCGCGTCGCGCATCCTATAAGCCGAGATGAGGTAAACGGTTGTATTTTTGAGATAATAGTTCCAGCGTCCTGTACACCAGACGAGGCGTCGTATTTACGTGTGCATCAGGATGGCAACCCTGTAAGTGCCGAAGGATCTATGGGATTCCCAAGGACGCCAAGAAGCGCTCATCTAGTTAGCTAACCCGTTACCCCGTAACCCCAGGTTTGAGGATGGCTAGGAAGGGCCGGCAATATGGACAATCCCATGAGGTTCTCCACACTCTCCAAGTCCCCAACAGAGCGCAACCTGTTAATCTATAACTATTCAGGCTATTGTGGCACTCGATATGCTACAAAAGGGCGAGCCCCTAACTTTTCCCTGTAGATAATTCTACTACCTGCGGGGTTCTCGTCACCGCTGGGGTCTAGACACAACGGCTAAAATTCCCCAGAGGATGGATCGAAATCTAAAGCCGGGCTTGACCAAAATCTGTCGTTTGCTTAACGAGCTAAAATCGGATAGATTAAGCCCGAAAGAAGTTTTGTTTTTTACTTGGGAAGGGGGGTTAAAAACCAGTAGTCTCTACTTGGGTGTATGCACCTAGCTCGCAAATCTTACAACGCCGGTGAAAAGAGACTATATGCTGCTGATAGAGATGAGTTTCTTTGAGGCCTTGAAAGCGGGCTGCTGAAAATTTCCAAAGTGTAGAATTACTTAGGGGACATAATGCTAGGTCTATCGAAAGGGGTAATATATATTGAACGCCCAGAAGTTATTCGCGGAAACATAAGCAACCCTCCCAGCACTTTATATTATCATGATCCTGCGTACACACGCGATATTGATTTTTAGTCATCCATATGTCGAGCCTACATATGCAGATCATTCTACAAACTATCACCGCAACGCTGGCTTTACAAGCGTCAGACATGCTAATGTTAACACCCCTATGAGAAGCCATTCCTATATTATCCTCGAAGACAGCTTAATTGATATAGGCCATGTCGGTATCCGCTCCGAAAGCGAGGCAAAATATCTATATGAAAGACTCAGGGAAACTTGAATGAGTATGTGAAATATACCCATATCGGCAACCGCTGTATGTGGAAGAACTGCGGCCTCCATGATACCGAGTTTGAAGTGCGTGAGCATTTACGCTCGCAATATGCTATGAAGGTTCTTGTGCCTGATACTATGGACAATGTCGCAGGGTCGTCTAGATACAAATACAACTGGAAATCCAAGGATGAAGGAATGTACAATAAATAAGAGATTTGTGAGCTTTGGGAGTGGTCTGGCTTTAGGAGCGTAACATGAAGATTACATTGGCATACTGGGAAAGGGGTTACCTGGAGATGATAATGTCTATACTTTGGTGGTTTATAGGATGTGGCCTTGTTGCTTTCCTTTTACTTTACTTTTTCATACCTTAGGTATTTACCCTATCTTTGTATTTAAGGAAGCAACCTCCAAATAGCATCAAGAGTCCCTAGCGTTAGGTTTTGATTTACAAATCTTCCCATGCACGAAGAGTTAACTTTAAGAATAGTTGTTCACGCAGAATTTTATTCGAGTGAATGCTTCCTAGTAAGTAGCGAGACTCTAAATGATTTATTATGAAGTTGATATTACGCTTTGAGATAGGATAGGGGTAACACAGCCTCAGCTGTTACCAGCTGATGACCACCTGCTACCAGTCAGATTTCGTAAGTCTATTTTTTCTCCTTCATACGAAGCCTTGAATTGTTTAATAACCTTCTCCATACTCATAGTTAAAAGTCTGACATCTACGGCTAAAATCCAGTAGCGCATGCCTAGGAAACCACTGCATACCTACAGGTATCTATAGCCTATAGAGATGCTTTGATCCTACATTTATTTGACCTAACGCAATGTCCCCGACAACTGTGTCGGGTCAGCCAATATCCAGCCTATTGACAGTAATCATTACTACATCGCCGACACCTTCTGCACCATCTACAGAACTCATATCGGCCATCTTATCGTCTTTTCGCAATTATTGTACTACATTGCTATTCTGTCGAGTGATAGTTGTTTTTGATACTTATGATCGTATTGCATCTCATGCAAGGTTGAAGAAAGGACAAGTTACTCCAGAAGGAGCCAAAACCTTTGATCTATATAAGCAAGAAGTCAGGGAGCTGATCCTGGGGGAATTCGTTCGCGATGATAAGGAGCGAAGACTCGACTATGGCCAAGGTAAAGCTGAATTTGGTTATAGCGGCGTCGACGCAAACTTCGTCCCTTTTTCAATAGCTCACACAGTCGATAAACGGGTTATATTTATAGAGCCCTCGAAACGCTTGGGGTTTGGATTGGCTATACGATCCGCTTTGAGGCTGACCGAGACGCCGTTTGTCTGGGTGCAACAACATGACTGGCCACTAATCTCAAATGTTCCGATAGAACCACTACTCAATGTTATGTGGGCGACTGAAGATGACGAAAACGCACCAGTCAGATACGTTTGTCTTCCATCCGTACGCCTTCTTTCCTATGCGGACTCGGCTCACGTCGCACGATTTCCCGAGTTAAAAGGGCTTACTTCGTCTCTCAAGCGCGATTTCATAACGGAATCTGGAGTAAGCGTCCCTTTAACTCCAATGTTCTTCTGGCACGACAAACCACATCTCGTATCCACTCAGCACTACCTATCTCGCATCTTCCCAACAAGGCTTTCTATCCCCCGAGGCACATTCATCGAAGATACTGTCGGACAGCGGGCGAGAAACCAGATGAAGCAAGGTGACTGGATTAAGTGGGCTACTTGGCTTTACTACCCCGAGGACGGGCAAAGATTGTGTTTGAGACACCTTCAGGGACGCACCTGGGAAGGCTCAGAAAAAGAGTCGGAAAAGAAGACATTGTGGAGGGATCGTAACGCGAAGCAAAGCACCAATCCAATTAATAAATAGACCATTCCGCGCCTACGATGTTCCAACGGCTTTACTCGTCCTCCCAATGGGTTGTTCCTGTACACAGTTGGTGAACTCTTCAATGGATATCAGTAGAGAAAGAGAAGGAAAACATTGGGAAAATAATTAAAGCGACGCATGGCCAATGGTTTTATTAAACGTATAAACAACCATATCTCATAACTTCACCCATTTTCTCGAACTTTGCTTCGCTATATCACTCCTCGCACTCGCATGTACGCGCTCAATCGATGGCCGGAAAGGGTCCACCTGGCTTAAAACATACGAATCTTGATAGTACGTTTCCTTATTCCTCAATCCTCTCCCGCCACCAGCCCCTAAGTCCGTCTCACTGCCTGCTCTGCTATGCGTGGTCCCATTAGTTAGACGATCTCCGTCATCTTCCATGTACCGCGTCTCCCTCGTGATGTCTACTTCTTGTGTCACGAAGATCTTGCCCCAGTCCAAGTTCCTAAGCACAGGCCAAAAAATAGGGACACTTGCACAGACGCTCGCGGCGTCAACTTCTAAGACGGCCAGGATGATGGTAATGGGACCATACCACGTTGGATCTCTTGTCGGGATTGTCGCTACTCTGTGTTCGACAAGAGTTACTAGCCGCCAAATCGCAAAGACAAGCACGCTATAAATATGAGTGAATGGTACTGTCTTCAGAATGGATGTACGAAACGAAAGACTTACAAGATGCCCATAGAAAACAACGCGGCTAATCGCACACGCGCATTTACCGTCGAACCATCTTTAAAAATTAATGGTAAGGGTATTATAAGAACCACAATATCGAGGACCATGTTGATAGCGGCGTGGCTCTCAAATGTAGCAGCAAATGTTCTAGCGTATGGTGAACCGTATCCATAACAAGTTGGGCCACCACCTCCTTTGGCCCAAAAGTCGTGGATGGGCACGCATGGAACCCAAGCTAAAAAAGAATATGCAAATCCCCAGAGCGCCGTGAAAACGGCCAGCGCAATAACAAACCGGCGAATGAATACTGCTTGATCGAAAACACGTAGATATTGCAGTAGAAGAGCCTCTTTAATCAATGCTGTTGATGTTACGTATGCTGCGTTTGCAACGTAAAATGTTCGTATGAAACCACTGGACTGCCACGGCTCAAGTTGTAAAAAGTGCTTGCCAAGTCCGTACGTGACTGCAAAACATACTGCTATTGATCCAGCAGTGATCGTGAGCTTCCCAGGCGTGGTACTGTTAACTAATGCCCATTTACCAGACGTGTAATAGGCGGTGCTTACTAGGTAAAGTCCTACACATAAATCATCCCAGCCCGGAGCCTGGACAATCCTGAACCGTACGTACAATCGAAGGCAGACACATATCCACGACAGTATCTAAAGTTTTAAATATGTGAGAACCAGATCTATCTACTTAAGATTATCCGACGGATAGCCGAATCGGCAAAGGCGATGTCTGCATAGTAGGTGACATACCATACATGATATGACGACTCCCCAGATCGTCTCCGGCTTGTTGGATATCGGTTCCGACTCATCGAAATTGTCAGTCGAGTAGCGGAATTCCGACATGGTCTACTCTACGACAACGCGCGCTAGGAAGGCAAAAGGCCGTGAAGTCTCTGTGGACCGAGGCCTTACATCGAGCATCGGACGTGGCTTAAACGAAAAGGCAGCATCGAATCAGGAACAGGTAGTAAATTTATAAGTATTCGTGGAAGAAGGAAAAATAAAATGAAGTATGAGTAGGTAGCTAATGAAAATAACAGACGAGTAAAATACCTAAACGAAATCCCAGGATTACCGCTCGATGAAAGGTAAAGTAAGACGGACGGTGGGAATTAGAGTTGATGAGGAGGGATGGTAATCAATGTTTGGCCCTACTTTTACGAGGTGCATACATATTGTACATACCCTGATACCTTGTATAAGTGACAGGATGTGACAGGCGTTGGATCCACGGCTCACTTGAATCCTTCGAAAATGATTATACCAGATTGGGAAGATTCTCAGGCCCTTCATCACGTCAGACGTGCTTCTTTTATACATAGTACCTTATACTCAAACAATCCCTGGCTTATTCAATCACATCTTATACGCGCCAATCTATATATTCACTTTATGTCCGGATTCCAAGGGGATCCGTGCATGAGTTGAATCGCCCTTCCTTGCTAACCTACCTCTACATACTATGTAAGTCTCGAGGCCCTCGGGACTCAGGCCTGCTTAAGCGGTCCAGTTGACTGTAATCAGTATTGTTGCCTGCGCGTTGACAACCTAGAGTTACATCGGTTTGCCATCTCGAACATGGGAAGACAGGGCTATTATGTGGCCAAGTGGGTACATAGTGAAACAAAACGCAGCTTGTCCCCTACATTACATATGTATTGTAAGCTCAATTTAAGGATGCATCTTGCATAAGACACGTATCTATGTACACTAGAAATCAAGGAATATTCTTTTCGAGGAACCTCATCCGGTGCCGATCAGATCCCACGGCAGTGAGATTAGACACTATATTGCTATTCGGAAGCGGCTGACGATCCGCTTACTTTGTATATAAGATCCATTGATACATACCTAGGTACCTAGGTAAGTTATGTATTTACATCATGGTCCAACCATCGTTTTCGTATCCATGCTCCCTAATCCACGATTCACTCCACCCCCACTAAACTTTGTGTATTCAAGAAAGGTGGGACATCAGATATCTTGGCCAGCTGTATTATACCTAAGCGCTGCTTCAAGAGACTGTCTGACTGTTAAGCATAACGTATAAGTCATATAAGTCACGACTACACCAAATAACCCGTTCCATTTCCTAATGTAGTTCAACGGCTAGTTCAATAAGCAATATCCAGTGCAGTATCCAGTGACTGTCCACGGAAACCTACCGCTATATGTGAGCAATCATAAAAGCCGATCTACATCTCTCTCCAATTGTAAATACCATATGTTATATTAGCTAAACACTCATATTCACATATCACAACTGTAATCTACCACGAGAATCGACGTGTAAAGGTATGGATCTCTATTATGTATGGATTTAAGCTTCCTACAATGCCCTCATTACATCTCCACTCCAATCCTCTGATCGTATTGTACCTATATACATACCTACGCACTAGAGGGCGTGCCCACTCAGGCAGATTTAATCAAGGCTCATCTGCATCGATCACTATACGAATTAAATTTTTAACCAAAATGAAATAAAGTCGACATCGCTAAACCTTGCTAACAATGAAATCCACTGCATCGGGGGCAAGATCGTGGTACTCATGATGAGCGTCGGTTATAATTAATGTACCTTTACAAACTTCGTCACCGTCGTGACATAGGATTAAGGTCTTGCTCGCGTCGAAATTTGGGATTTTCCCACCATCCTATAATAACAACGATTAAGATCTGTATACTCTGGGTTGACTGAGGGGCCTGGGTAGATTGTGGGAAAACCGATTCCATCTTTAATTTGTTGAGGAAGTACTACTTCCTAACACAATGTAAGAGACTTCCGGCGGTTACGCACCTGCGCTTTCTGGGTGTCGCCATAAGTCACCGCCGCGTAGATCCGATTCTTAACAGAAGTTGATGCAGATTCGATCGATCGGTGAACAAGTGCAGCCCCTTGGCTATAACCCGAGACTACTAGTTTCGACGACGGACACTGAGTTGCCGCTTGCGTTATCAACGCTCGCATATTGTCAGCATCCTCGGGGTCGCAACCCCCTATTCTCAGATTGTCGATTAACAGTGCTGGGTAGTCGACCCCCTGAGCTGCTATAGCATTTGTACCCAATGCAGCTTTGAGTTGATCTATAGTTTGCGGACCTGGGTCGCCTCCCTATTACAATGTACCAAATGGTTAACCAATATGTCTGGTAGCTGTCTAGTAGCTAAAGTGGAAAAGTGACTTACAATATTACCATCCTGAGTGCTGCCACGGGCGAAGATGAATATGACATCCCGGCATCCACCCTCAAGAAACTCATTCTCCGTAGTTCCAGCTGATTGTCGCTTTTGCGTATTCGCTTTAATAGCTGCAGACCGACGGCCTTTAAGTTTCTGAATGGTGCTTTCGGAATAATCTAATACTAAGGGGCTAGCAACCGAAGAGGTCACCAGCGTGACAAAGAGAAGAGAAAGTGAAAGCCTCATGGTTGAAACCGGGGATTAAATCTTAAGACTACAATCTGATTTATTCGATATGTATAAGAGGAGAGCACCTTCTCTAGAGGACGCTTGCTGGAAAGATACTTTCACAAAGGCAATGAAGATCAGGTGGGGACCTCGTATCTTATATACACCTCGAACGGCCGCAGAAGCCTCACCAAGCAACAATACATCAATGCGGACTTACTTGAATAACATTGGTGACCTTCCTAGAAAGATGTATTGCTCCGGAGAGACACCTTGGAGTAGGTTGCCCAAATGCTTAGTTGACGGACACGTGCGTCGTAGGGACAATAATAAGGTTTTCAATACGAAAATCCGGCTATCCTGAACATAGAAGGTAGTATTAGAAACTATCACTACGAGTGAGCTTACACTGGGGTAGGGCATTGAATATGCGGGGATAATCAAGCCTGCCGAGCTGCCTCCACATTATGTATTGTATATCCCACATCATGCAGCTCGTAGACAATGCCAAACGTCAACCGCGTATGCGGTTGAATTCATGGCGTAGCTAGTAAATCAAGTGCTACTGGGTTATATTATCACACTACCTGATCAATATTACGACTACATTAGCGCTTACAAACATTGCCGCACGTAAAGCAAATATCTAAATTCTTTACTTAGCAATATGATCCCCCCTCGGCCCTTCCCCCTCCTTGAATACCAAAGACCTCTAGCTCCCTATATGTACATGAATAGAGACTCATATACCCTTCTATTATGTAATTCTTATCCTTGCTTCCTGATACAGAGATGCCGTATCGAGACCTCACCCGGTGGATGGGTATGGAATGGTAGATTGACGAATAATATATTTGATCGCATCGAAAATTTAGTTCTATGGAACCATTTGTGATTTTTTGGTGCGATGCCTCTGGCTCGATTGCTGCGTGACATCCCCTCCATCTGTATCCCCAGTATCTTCGCTGTCATTCTCGCCTTTAACCAAGTCGCTTGATAGATCGCTATCGCGGTCCTCACCTCCCAGTGCAGTACTTGGTTCGTTTGATCTGAGAACCTCTCGAATGATCTTCTTACCTTCATCCATTTCTCCATTCGATGCTCCGCAGGACATACATTTCCACCGGCCCAACTCCGACAATGACTGCGTTCCCGGAGGAGCTTGTCCGTTCACCAGGCGACAATTTTTACATATTAATACGATGCGATTTTTGGGTGCCATCTCATCTTCACCGAGCATGAGGTCCATGATACGGTCATACCAGTGGTGCGAACCTGTATTCATGTCATAATGGGAATACGATGGTGGAAGCGGGCCGGCATTAGGTGCGAATTCTTCCATAGATTGCTGGTCTGGATGTGGTGCGTGATAGTTGGGTATCCGAGAAGAGCCCGGGCGAGACTCCAGGGCTCCTAGAATCGGAGGCTGAGGTGGTCTTTGAATGTTGGCGGTTGGCGGAAGGGGAATGTTGACTCTCGAGTTAGGAATATCGGAACCTGCACCTTGTCGTGATTTCTTATTGCTCCCCTCTCTCTGCTCGCCGTCGAGGTTTTCGCCTTCTATTGTCTGTTTTCTAGGCTGGACACGCTTCTCTCCAGAACCTCCATACTTCTCCAGCAACTCCAAGGTGGAGTCGTATTTGGTAGCATCTTTTAGCTTTTGTATCGTCCTGGAGCGTTCGGTTTGGTGGTCCTTGAGACGAGACTCAAGTGTGTCGATGCGAAAGCTGAAGTAGGCATTGGTAAAGGTCCTGACGAGATAAATGCTGGGTTGTGAAATTCACTGTAAGCAAGATGTTTGATATCAAACAAAGAACTGTCATGGTGACAACATACAACACGGGGCCGCCGGCCATTCCAGTCCATTCCCCCGGACCTAGATTCTGCCACCCAACCACTAAGGTTAAGACAACAGCGTAAACAAGGTAAGCAAAAGCGAGATAGAGAGTCCAGAGAACTTTGATGCGACGGGCACGGGATCGCGCTCGGTCAAGTTGGGTTTGGGTGGTTGTGATCTTGTTAGAAAGAGTCGAGAGGGTCTTCTCGAAAGAGGACGGGGAAGAGACATCGCCCTGCTCGTAAGAATAAATAGTTAGTTTTATTACTTTGTTCCTTTACATTAATAGGCATGGGATCATAGGTATGGAAGACGAAGGAATCATCGGGTTGAGGTGTTGTTGTTTTCCCCCCACTAACCTTCCAGGGCCAAAAAGACACCATGACTTAGAAATAAAGACGGAGTTTACCGTCGAGAGACCATGGCGTCCGGGCCGGTCGTGTGAGAAAGAAATCGAGAATATAAGGAATATAGGAAATATAAGGCGACGGCCAGAATTGTATATTTAAGTTTAAAGTTAAGTACTTATAGGGACTGATATTAGGCAAGGAAAGTGTTGCGACCTGATGGCAGATGACAGATGTGACGACATTACAGGTGAACCGTGAAGCAATTAGGGAAAGCGACAAGAATAAAATTCATTGGTCACTATATCTGGAGCTATCGAGGTCGTACAGGCATATATATGCACGTAACTAGTTAAGTACATACAATATCATACATTATCTTTATAACCAGGTACATGTAACATTAATGCATGTACATACAGACTGCATGTGGCAGCTACCTACATAGGTAGGTACCTAAGGTATGTACATGTATGCGGTACCTACATTACCTAAGGTAATAGGGTACCTAGGTACCTACCTGAGGTAATCCGTACCTACCTAGGTTACCTATGTAGGTACATTAGGTAGCTGAGCCTCGTTCAATCAGTTCGGCCAACCAACGCTTGGTCGCAGTTTTGGAAACAGACTGGAAACATACCTAGGTACCTATCTCCATTTACCTTCCTTTCTTTTTTTAAGGCGTCGTTGTGTTTAGTACCAGTACCAGTACCAATATAGGCAGTACCACTGTCTATGCTTAATTTCCTTATCGCTCTTTAAAGATTGTTTACCTATTATTGCAAACGCGCATGGCTACAATCTCGAGTTGTACCCAACTGTCGCATTTATCGCCGGCGTCTTGAAAGAAGGCGGTTCGTCGAGCCACCATGTTTTCTGTACGTTTGCTTGCTTAATACAGTCCGACACCCGGATTTAAAGCGACGTAGCTTCTAACTATGTGATATATATGTATATAGAGAATAAAAGGTGCTATTGATCGCAGCATCGCCGAAGAGCAAGCTCGTCAGAAAGCACTCACCGAGCAAAGATCTACTACCAGTTCCCCTTCCGCCCCTGGTCAACGCCCACGATCGGTCTCGAGAGCAAATAGCACCAACTCTTCCACTAGAAGGAAGACCAAGAAGCCGAGCCAAGATAATTCTAATGGAGACGGCGCCGCGAACACCGACCCCGCTGTCTTTGAGGCTGCATTCGTACTTGACGACGATGATATCGAAAATGCCTCTGCCCAGCCGGCGGCACCAGAGAAGACGGTAGGGGGGACTTCATCGGGTAATGAAAAGGATGACAGCGCGACCGAACGAAATGGCGAGGCAAAAGACCATATTGGCGGTGGGGAAGATGAAAATCCCAAAGCAAGCCTACCCACTGCACCGGCGGAACTCCCTCCTCACGTAAGGAGCAAGCTTAGGAAACTCGAGAAACTAGAAGCTACGTATCCAGGTAAATCGTATTGCTAACCTAGCGAACAATGCATTTCGCTAATCCTGTAGAACTATTACGGTCGTATAGAATCGCACACGGACGAGCAACGTCTATCGAACCATTTGAACGGGCCTTACGCGAGAATACGCCCTTGACTACCATCAAAGACCCAGAAGCCCTCGTTGAGTACCTAAACCAGTTAAACCTGAAGGGGGATATGGTTATGGAGGAGTTCAAGCGCGTCTCGGCCGAGAAGGATAGCTTTAAAAAGAAGTTTGAGGAAGCTGACAAGGAATTAAGCACCCTTAGAGACGAAGTTGTTGCTCTCAAAGCCTCCAAGGCTGAAGAGGTACTAATACGAACAGATAATCAGGCGGGAAGTACGTCAGAAGACAAAAGGGTTCCCGAGGATACAAAACAAGCTGCGTCGCCTTCCGCGAGCAAGTCGCCTGTATCATCCATCTTGGGTGTCTTTTCTCCGAGGCAAAAACCTGTAGCTATCGAGGAATCTAAGGATTTGAGCGAGGATATGTTTTCCTACGACGATGAAATCCCTCAACTTCAAGCCGAGGTCGCGTCGAAGTCTGAGAAGATCGCCAAACTTACGTCTGAGATCAATAATCTAAAGGAAGAGCTAACAGTAGCTAAAGAGAATAGTGCTGGTTTGGTAGAAAGTCTCGAAGAGGCTACGCGGGAACTAAGCAATACTCGGGATGATGTTGCTACTCGGGAATTCATGCAGACACAACTGGACGCAAGGAACGCGGAGATTGGCGCACTAACTGAAAAGCTCGAGCAGACTCGATCGGCGTTGCGAAGCTTAGAAGTTAACCTCGAGGACGAAAAATCGAGGGCTGCATCTACGATAAGGGAGAAGGACACGATTCTTCAAGCTTCTAATACTAGGAATACAGAGTCTGATGAGGGGTTCAAAAAGCTGAATGAAGCAAAATGCGAGTTAGAGATGAAAATCCGAGACCTAACTAGCGAAATTGACTCGCTGAAGAAGGCAAAAGCTGAAGGTGATGAGAAGATTGGGCAGCTAAATGAACAAATCCAGTCTGCCGCCCGGCCTCGCTCGCCCACATCAAACCCACTAGGAGTTCCTGCACCTACGGCTGGCGGTTCTAAGAAGAAGAATAAGAAGAAGAAGAAAGGCGGTGCTTCCATCGACACCCCGGAAGTTGCTGCAAACGAAACATCAGATCATGTTCAGCCGTCTGTTCTCAAGGGTACAGGGACGGAGGCTCTCGAAATCGAAGTCTCAAAGTTGAGGGATGAGATCTGCCAGAAGGATACTCAAATCGAGCGTCTATCGAAACAGAGGAAAACCGAGGAAGACCTTAAGGATGAGATTGAAAACATGCAGGAAAGCCTGCTTAATATAGGGCACGACCATGTTGAAGCCAAGGAGAGAATTAAGAGCCTGGAATCTGAAAAGATAGAGTTGAAGTCTCGAATCACTGAGCTGGAGAAGGATATTGCTGCTTTTACGTCTAACACTAAAGCGAGCTCCAAGCTACAGGCAGACTTTGATTCCATGAAAGCCGAGTTTGACGAGTTAAAGATCAAATCCCAAATTCTACAGTCGGATTTAGGTGCTGCTCAGCAGCTAGCTCAAAGTCGCTACAAAGACCTCACGGACTTACGCGAGGTCCTAACCAAGGCCCAGCCTGAGCTTAGAAGTTTACGCCAAGAATCTGCCGCGTTGAAAATAACCAAGGAAGAGCTGGCTTCTAAGCAGAGCGAGCTCCGTACTCTCGAAAAACGTGAGAAGGATCTTAAAAATGAGGTTGCAAGAGCTCAGCGCCTAGCATCCGATCGTGAAACCGAAATCAAACTACTCAACGACAAATTGGCCGCTGAAAAGTCGTCCCGGGCTAAGCTTGAGGATGAGAAACGTGTCGCTGGTAGAGACTTTCGTCGTGCCGAAGCTGAGAAGATAGAATTATCCGCAAAAGCCGAAAAGGCTAGTCGTGAGCTGGAATCCCTTCAGTCGGAACTCTCTACACTTCGTCCGAAAGTAAAACAACTCGAAGACGAAGTTGCGAAGTTAAAGAAAGAGAAAGTTGCCACTCGGGAGGAAATAGAGTTGAAAGTGCAACAGTTCAACAATGCCCAGGGCCTTCTTAGCTCTATGCGCGATCAAACAGCCGAGCTGTCGATCCAGCTTAAGGAAGCGCAAAGCCAGACAGAGAGTCTCGAAGAAGAATTAGCGGAGGTTCAGAAGCACCTCTCCGAGAGGACGCGCGAGGGTGAAACAATGCGTCGGATGTTAGCTGACGTTGATGAGCGAGCGGACGCGAAAATACGAGATATGCGTGCTAGGATGGAAGCAGCTGTTGAGGAGCGCGATCGCATCGAAGATGAATTATCCACTTTAGCTCGGCGTCGCGCGCGTGAGTCCGAAGAGCTGAAGGTCAAAGTGCGCGAGTTCGAACGCGAGATTCGAACAATCTCCGGCGAGAAAGATGAACTGGAAGCGAGAGAGAGAGTGTGGCGTCGCCGTCGTGAGGAGCTTGAGCAGATCGAAGAAAAAGCCACAGCTGAGGTAGAGGATATGCGCACAGCGGTTACTAATCTACGGTCTGCCTTAGATGCATCGGAACAACAGGTACGGGAGGCGGAAAAGCAGCGCGCAGATTTGCGTAAGCTTCTAGAAGAGGCGAGGGGTCGGTACGAGAAAGCGAACAAAGAGCTCAAGAACATTCAGGCCAGATTCAACGTTGGTGGTACCACGCCAAATATAGCAAGCAGTGGAAGGTCTAGCATTGATTCCACCCGGAGCGGTGTTAACGGTGCCGCCAGTAGTACCGGTTCCGCCGTCCCGGATACGATGTATCTCAAGACTATTCTACTACAATTCCTCGAGGTGAAAGATGAAAAGGTTCGATCACAGCTGGTACCAGTGTTAGGAAAGCTCTTGCGATTTGATCGGTAAGTGATTTCCATGCTCATATATTGTGCCGTTTCCTTGCTAATAACCAACATAGCAATGATGAACAGAAGTGGATGGCAGCAGTTCAGCACTTGTCCAGACCAGGCAGATAGAGCAAACGGCCGACAAAGCGGAGACTGGCGTGTATTATAGATGCTGCATAGCGCAGGAGTCCATTGAATTATACGACAGCATATAAAGATGTTTACCTACCTGACCTAATGTACCTCCCTTGCTCATACCATTTGGATATAGTCTATTGACGATTACAAGTGTAATCCAATCCCGTGGTCTCTTTTTCAATGAAAGGTTGGCGGCATCATGACCTGTGTACCTAGGGTTCGGGAGGCATTCGACTAGGAATAGCTATATTATGGCTACCTAAACCTCGACTTATAGTAGTTCTTGACGAACCTAGTATTTTAATGTATCAGACATACTCTGCTGGATTTGTACGTAGTTTAGGGGCTGCTAGGCTAAGAAATCAGATAGCTGGACTATCTCTTCTTCCAGTAACGTTCGGCATATTTAGGTTCTTTCGGATTAGCTAAGATAACTACCTACTCTCAAAGTGCCATTACGAGATCACAAGCCTCATGTCTATACGATATCATACTATCGGACACTTTCTTTTCACCACACAGGTGGATTAATAC
Source organism: Daldinia decipiens (assembly GCF_022478715.1). NCBI lineage: Eukaryota > Fungi > Ascomycota > Sordariomycetes > Xylariales > Hypoxylaceae > Daldinia > Daldinia decipiens. Next base: position 70,969 of record NW_026054555.1, on the reverse strand, counting down.
GATTAACCCCCTTTTCTAGATAATAAGAAGCAGAATCCCCCCCCGTAATAGTTAAGCTAAACGAATTCAGCATATGTACCTAAGTACACTATTAAGTCGAGATACCTTGGAATAGATTGCATCACGCTTTAGGAGCTAATACGACTATGCCGAGATAGATGCCGTTTGGTCGGCGAAATAAGCTAGGCTTCAATAAATATAATTCCGCTTTATATAAAGCTCTTAGTTAATAGCGATATTGCCTTTGCGGCATCATGGGATACGGAAACTTGCCCTCTTTTTAAAAGATGCATTTATAAATTCTTGACCTCGATAAGCCATGCGTATCACAACAAGATTTCCCTTCTCCTTTAAAATGCGGCCATTTATAGAATACCTCATCGAGAGACGGGGATACTTGGCAGACCCTTGTTCGTGCAAGAGTAGATTTTCACAGATAAGTCGTATCCGATTCTGTATCTTGGAAGGTCTTACTGTAGCTATAACCTTCCAGGAGCGAGAGTCTAGAGTTTTGGTTAACAAGACTTTAAGCTCTTCTTCCGTTGACTGGCGCTGCCCTGTCTCGTCCTACAACCACCAATTGCTGTCGCGTCCTTTTATAGTGAGTAGCTAAGGAATGGAGCTACGCAGTTTAACCGCCTCTAATTGTTAATCAATCGCATGCAGTTAACCAATGCTCTGGAGTCGCTAAATTCAGCCTGAAAAGAACCAGACCGTGGGGATTGGGGCTCTGCACAATGCCATGCATAATACATCAAGTTAATATCAAAAGATAGACCCAATAGATCCTGTATATGCTTGGGCATTTAAGAGTCGTGTATCCTACTATAGGGTGTTTTTCACGACAGTCGAGTATATTTGGAATCCATACTCCGTTGGGACAAACTACACAATCGGGCAGCCGAGACGTGTTGCCGGCTAGACGAGGTGCCAAGCTCCCCCCTATATAACCAATGAAGATTAGCAACTTGGCCTTCGTATGGTATTTGGGGATTGCATCAACCTGGCATCATGGCCATTATCACGCATACATACATAGAACTAGGCTTGAATCCCCTGCGGCAGGATATGTATCGGCGAGCTCTTCCTCGATTCCGCCTTGGCAGGCCAGGTTAGCTGAGCTGGGACCTGGATATAGGACTTGCGATTGGCGTGGAAACTGGAAGAGGTCAAAGCTGGTGTGTACGCTAAGCCGCTATTCTGATATGGCATGCACGCCGAGCAGATAAGTCCCATGGCTTGAGTCCTGAAAACAGTGGCTTGGCGTCAGCAAAATGGGCTAGATTCGAGATGGCCTGCGGGATGCTCGTTCGACATGACCCATGGGGTAGGCCCCCGTCTTTTTACTCCGGAATCTCAATTCCTGTGTGGAGTTTTAGAAGAAAACGTGAAAGAAAACTAACCCGGCCGTAAGTTTTGTCCCCAACTACAGTACAACTACAGCACTGCCATGGCGGAGCAGAAACATATTACCCGGCGGTGCAGCCGGCTCTCTTAGCATTATTATAAGGTTAAGACGGTATAAGAAGCAGCAGAAAACGACCTAAAAGGACAAGGAAGCCCATCAGTTACATAGTAATCTCTTTCATAGAGTTAACACCATCTTCATCAGCCTCCTAACCTCCATCTTTACCAACTGAACTTTCTGTAGAAATGGGTGGCGCCGGCAATGCTGGATCAGGCAGCGAGGCCGATCCTATCATCACCCGTCTCGCAAACGAGGATAAGGTCAGATGGTACCGAAAGCCAAATCTACGATATCTCTATTTTCTACTATTTCCAACATGTATGGGGATCGAATTGACCTCTGGCTTTGACTCACAAATGATCAATGCATTGCAGATTGTGCCGTCGTGGATTGCATGTAAGTTCGCTATAAGGTCGCCCCCTAATAAAGATTCTCTTCTAACAAGAACAATGAAGACTTTGGCGACCCCCAGGGAGCTCTTAAGGGCATCATCGCGGCCGCATATTCGCTCGGTGCTATTCTTTCACTACCATTCATCGGTGTCGTCAACGACAAATTCGGTCGTCGTTGGTCAATCATTGGTGGGTCTGTCATCATGGTAATTGGTGCTCTGATTCAGGGTTTCTCTGTCAACGGTAAGGACTCGTTATCAATACAGAAGGATGATTCGTCTAATGAACGCAATAGCTGGAATGTACGTAGTAGCTCGGCTGATAATCGGATTCGGCATACCGACATGTATTGTTTCTGCTTCATCACTTATTGGAGAGTTGGCGTATCCGAAAGAACGCCCGGTCCTGACTTCACTTTTTAACGTGGCCTACTTTGTCGGCCAAATCACTGCTGCGGCCATCTGTTTCGGAACTAACAGCATCGAAAGCAACATGGCATGGAAGATCCCCTCTTGGCTTCAGATGTGTCCATCCTTGGTGCAGGTCGCTTTCGTCCTGTAAGTCCTGGCACGCTTATTTACCCTTTCAGTGAGTATGGATATCTAATATTATTCAAAGCTTTCTACCTGAATCGCCAAGATGGTTAGTTCAGCAAGACCGTGTTGATGAAGCCTTTGATGTTTTGGCCACATATCACGGCGAGGGTAACCGAGAGTCTGAATTCGTAAAGGCCGAGTTTGTTCAGATTCAGGCAACAATTAACATAGAACTTGAACACTCTAAACGATCGTGGGCTGACCTGGCTGCTACGGCTGGTATGCGTCGCCGGATGCTGATTAGCGGTGTATGTCGAGTTTTCTTTTGTAATCTTCCCTCTCCCTCAGGTCGCCTCTACCCATATATCATGACCGAGAGCCTATCCTACCCCAGAGACTGGTATAGTAACGCTGTGATGCGTGTCTTCTCAAGACGTTTGCTAATTATACTTAAGATGCTCGGCCTATTCACACAATGGTCCGGCAATACTCTAATCTCATACTACCTTGGTGATCTCCTCGCTATGATTGGCAAGAATGACTCGGTCTTTAAACAGCAAATCAATGTAGCTAGCGCATGCTGGCAACTGGTCTGCGGAACGTTTGTCGCGTTCCTTGTCATCAAGTTCAGGAGACGTCAAATGTACCTTGCCTGCACCATCTCGCTGCTGTTCGTTTATATTTCGTGGACAATTAGTATGGAGAGGGCTATCGCAGGGAAAGAATCGGGGAACCCTAACAATGCGGCGAACGCGGCCACAATTTTCTGGATATTTGCATACTCTCCCTGTTACAATATTGGATATAATGCCTTGACTTACAGTGAGCACATATTCCCTGGCAGCTTACTTTTCAACGTTTACTTCAACGTTTACTAAACTCCATGTAGCTTACCTGGTTGAGCTTTGGCCATTTGCTGAGCGTTCCCGCGGTATCGCATTCTTTCAGCTCTTCGGCCGCTTAGCTAGCTTTTTCACTACCTTCGTCAACCCTATCGGCCTTAAGAACGTTAGCTGGCGGTATCTGATATCTTACTGCTGCTTCTTGTCGTTCGAGATAGGGTTTGTTTATTTCATATTCCCTGAAACCTTCGGCAGAACACTAGAAGAGTTGGCCTTCTGTAAGTTGACGTCTTACGAGAACTAAATGTATAAGCTTTGAACTAACCTATCAACTCTCCCGTAGTATTCGAGGATAAGGCTTTAGCTGACGAAGCTGTCCATGCTGTCGAGAAAGTGGTCGCTCACCACGAGGAGACTACCATCGGTAAGGAGGCGTTGAGTGGAAATGTTGCAACCTCTAAAGTTACGAAAGAAGAAGGATAAGTATTGCTTCTCTAATATACTATCGAATACATTCTAGCTTTGGAGATAAGAAAGTGCCACTGCAATGAAATTTTGAGCAGATCTTAGTTGTAGATAGTGCTCAGGAGACATACGCTTTTCGAGTTCGATGCGCGAGCTTCATATTAAGCGGATAGCTCTCATGTCGAATTTAAAAAATATTTCGTAATTTTAGACGTCCCTTATCTTTTGGTAGCTGAGGTCTTACCCCAACCCTGTCTCACTTCCCCGTCTCCGTCCCCTCCATACCCCCCACAGCGTCTCCCAATCGAGACTGACGATAACAAATATCTCCTGGGAGAGGTCTGTTATAAGTGTAATCCCTTTTCATTGGTTCCTCGCGATAAGTTTTGGTGGGAATCATGTAACTGTAGTATGTTAGAAGAGGTCCACGATTCATCTAGGGTAGCACTAATCAACTCAAATATATTTACCTACCTACCTACCTAGCTGCACATGCAATTGTTCTCCCTAGCTTGGATAACGTTGCAATATTGATAATCACCTAGGAATAAATTTAAACTAAACGTTATCGTTTGTTACGTGTATTCCTTTTGTTTTCTTATCAGAAACAGAGTGCTCTGTTAAATCGTGTACCTCTCTGAGAGGATAGAGATGTCCTTTATTAAACTTATACAGGCAGCAATCGGTGCTGGTCCTCTTGACGAACCTCCAGAAGGTCGACCGGTCGGCGCTATTCTCCGAGATGACCAAGGGCTTGACAGGGAGACCAATACGGAGAAAACTGGGATCGACACCGGGAAGCAGGTGGTTCCTGATGTTTCCGTCGAAACGGGCACGGTGGTTATCGATGTGGTCCAGGTGGTTTGGGGTAGGAGAGGCCGATTTCTCGTCATCATTGGGTAGGTTCGGTCCCGGGGAGTTTAGATGCTTTGATGAGGAAGCACTCAGTAGAGTACAACTAATATCTCTAGTTTGTGTTTAATCATGATTGTATAGTAAGAAATACCGATAATTTAATACGAATTTGAGACTACTAATTAACACCCGGTCAACATAGCGAGATCGACAATAGCACTGTCTATATTTACCGCAACTATGCCTCATCGGAATTTGGGGAGTTATCCAAACTTGCTACCTTGAGTACAGCGGGGACGATCATATTCGCTGTTGCAAAACCACCTATTGCCAAGTTGTCTAATGTCTTCGGCCGTGGTGGGACATACCTCCTTGCCATTAGTTTCTATATATTGGCCTACATTATCATGGCTTCAGCTAAAACCTTTAATACCTATGCTGCGGGCTCTATCTTATATTCACTGGGTCAATCCTCTACAAATCTAATGAACGATATTGTGATTGCGGACTTGACGACGGCCCGGTATCGAGCCTTCGGAATTGCCCTTTCATTCTGGCCTTTCCTGGTTACGCCTTGGGTTGCCGCTTTTATTATCAACAGTGTAACCGCACCTACAGGCATTGGCTGGCGTTGGGGGATAGGCATGCTTGCTATTATCATGCCGTTCTGTGCAAGCTTTATTGTTATCACATTGCTGTGTTACCAGATCCGAGCACAGAAGGGGCTCATACTAAGGGAAAAGATTTCCTTATACGAGTTCTGTTCGCAGATAGACCTCGGCGGTGTAGCCCTGTTTAGCGGTGGCCTAGCCCTCTTGCTCATTCCGATGACCCTAGCTTCCACAACTTCATCGAGTTGGAAGACTCCATGGGTTGACACGCTGATTGTACTTGGTACGGTGTTACTTATTGCGCTCCCTTTCTACGAGCGGTATTTCGCCGAGCACCCCGTGGTGCCTCCTCGCTATTTTACCAGTCGTACCATAACCCTGTGCTGTATGCTTATTGCGATGGATAACATTGGCTTTTCTGCAACACGTAAGATATCCTTGGAACATATCTCTAACGACGCAGCACTATCCCGGGTACGAGAATTGTGATAATCTGTATATTTAGGTCTTGTGATGCTGGAAGCGCATCTAGGAATAAGCTAACGTTAGGCCATAGATACGTACATATACGCCTGGGTTACTGTGGCACGAGGCCTTGATGCTCGTGATGCTACGTTTTTCACCTGTAAGACTAGACTACGTTCTCCCTTCATATGGAGGCACTTGGATTCCACCTCTAGACGCTAACCGTCACAAGATACCAACGGGGTAACGCAATGCCTAATTGCAATCGTTGCAGGGTTGGCAATAGCTAAGACCAAACGCTATAAATGGGTTTGCGTACTCGGTGCTACTATACGTTTAGTTGGCTATGGGGTCATGCTCCGCCTTCGGGGCTCCGAAAATAGTATTGTGGAAATATTTATTGTGCAGCTTGTTCAGGGAATCGGCAGCGGAATGGTCGGCTCAACTTTACTTATCCCAGCCCAGGTTGTTGTATCTCATGCTGAAATGCCGCAAATTACTGCCTTGGTAGTCTGCTTTGCCTTCGTCGGGGGTAGCATAGGTTCCTGCATCGCTGGTGGTATATACACAGGTATGATACAGATGGAATTATCGATGGCCCTAGGCGACGTATCGACGACGGACACCGTATCTGCGTTGGCAAATTCGATTACGGCCGTTCTTCCCGAATGGGGTTCACCCGAACGAACTGCTGTTAATATTGCAGTGAGTATTTCAATGCCTTACCTTGCTTATAACATCCTGCTCATTTCGCGACAGTTTACGGAGGTAATGAAATACATAACATACGCAGCTGTAGGGCCATCTGCGATTGCCTTCATCGGGTCACTCTTTATGCCCAACTATGAATTACCGTAAGTATCATAATGGTTCAGTCTATATACCTGGGGGGTACATTAAGTCATGGTTGCTAATGAGTTACTAGCGATAAAAACAATCTTGTCGAGTGAAGAACGACAAGGGCGAAGCCATAATATTCCAATTCCCTACATAGGCAAACGCCAGTCCATCCTACTTATATTACACGATTGGCTAGGTATTTGAGTTATCGAGGAGGTAAATATACCAAAGGATAGTTGAAAATAAATACAATTGCATTCTCTAGGCTATAAAAGGGGCCGCAATTCATACTTGTGATACCTATGGGGTTAATCTGGGCTGAAAGCCCCAACTGACTTGGGATAACTTGTGAGAAGCTAATGATAATTCGTCAGCATGATTAGGATGTGGATCTTGAAACGGGTAATAATCAGGCTCGCAAGTAGTTTCCGGTTTCGGAAGCGTGCCGTTCTGGAAGTAGGCATGGATATAACTAGCGGTGCAAGTTGAAGCGGCAGAAAGGCTAGTGTGCTACGCGAGGAGTTGTGTCAGCTTATAGGGATCTATATGCAAGTCGGAGAATACGATCACTCACGCCGTAGGAGTTCTGGACTAAGACGACAGAGCCTGGGAAACCTTGCGAGTTGTTTCTTGCACTGATGAGCGGAGATATGTTATCGGCCATGTTGGCTACATAGAGGATTGGATGACTTGTGTTGCCTTCGAATGGTCCTTCAAATCTCCAATGTGGTCTGATAGCCCTGCCTATACAAGCCAATCTAAAGAGAGCATTGACATCGCCAGCAGCAGAGCTAATACGTATAAGCTTTTCGACAAACTCTACAAATTCTGATACCGTGTCGGAAATAGGAGGCGAATCTGCGCAAAGAATCGCAGGAAACGCGTCATCGTTTCCTTCCTCTAATCTTGGTACGTTAGATGGTATTGCTTCTATCGAGCATATCGGTGGCGCCGAGTTCTCCGACTTAACTAATTGGTAGAATGGCTCGCCGTCACCATCTTCTAGGGCCCTCAAGACTTTAGCGAACTTTTTGAACATGAGGATGGGCCGGTAAAGAGAAGCGGAGATCAACCGCTTGAGGTGGGACCAAGTGATTAGCTGCGGCATATCAGGCCCCGATTTAGAGGCTGGCACAATTATGGGATGTTCCCTGATCCGCTTAAGAAGGGTAGCTAGCCTTCGCTCTATGGCTGTCGGGCTTGACGCGTAGAAGTCACAACTAGAAGGGCCAGCTTCGTAGCAGAAGTTGTAGAAAGCTTCCATCACTTTATCAGTATCGTGCAGAAAGTTGATATGCGAGTTTACATGCCATTCCCGGTAATCTACATTACCTAAAAGTATCCTTGTTAATACTTATTAGCCAGGTGTTCTCGTAGGGCTAGTCTTACCATCGCTAACGAGCCTCTCGACCTTATCAGGATACATTGCGGCGAATACCTAGATAAATTGTCAGATGTTAGCATGACGTCGTGAACTACATGTTTAGAGGAACAGCCGTATTTGATAACCACTTCGTCGATACAGGCGCAAGAAAGAATATACTTAGGTAGTCTTAGGGGGATGCTTACGCCGCCTAGTATCGTCCCATAGCTGAAGCCCCAGTATTTGAGCTTGTCCTGCCCAGTCTGGTGGAGAATCTCAAGTAAATCTCTCGCATGCGATGCAGTACTGATGTGCGAAAGAAGATCCGAGCCGTTCATGTTTCTCTCACAAGCCTGGGAAAAGGCGGTTGCTCGTGCAAATGCGTCATATATGACTCCCGGATGGGAATCAACCACGCCAACATCTTGCAATGCCCATATGCGACTCTTCTCTTGAGATCCCCAACAGTCAACCCGCGGAAGAGATGCGCCGATGCCCCTTGGATCAAATGATATGATATCATAGTTCTTGCCAGCAATAGCCTGCAGAAGTGCGCCGCGATCTTTAAGTGCATAAACCCCGGATCCTCCAGGACCCCCTGGATTAAAAAATAAGGGACCCTTATAGTCGTCAAGTTCAACGGCTCTGAGGCGTATGATGGCCAAAAAGACTCGTGCCTGCGCATCCTCGGGTGGACTCAGCCAGTCCATCGGCACATCGAGTCTTGCGCAGTCATAATTGCCATTATAGCAACTCTGCCACTGTAAGGTTCTTCTGGGCTCGATATTGCTCCAGTCCCAATCGGCCAAAGATACTTGTAATAAATCCTGAGACTTGAGTTTCGTAAAAAGATAGATTATGGTTGCTATGCGCTCCCCGTCTACCTGGCAGAGCAGGAAGGTTAGCAAGAAGAGGCTAATGAAGACACTGACGGCCAATTTCCAAGCCTGCGATCGCGATACTCCTCGTGATACCCGCAGCGATCCGCCTGGTGAGAACGGGATATGGCCCTTGGCGTGTAACGCGTAATGCTGCGTCATTCTGGTGGACAGCTTCGGGTATTCATTACAGACATCAGAATTAGAGATATAGACAAGTAAGTTAGTGATAAGAGAAATAGGCCAGCCGTTGCGATGGAGATGTCTAGGTTAAATGCCTAACCTAGCCGCGATCGCTTCCGGGGGGAAAGGGAGGGGGGTTCCTTATCTTTGAAAGGGGAGACTTTGAAATGGATGGATCCCTTCGTTATTAAATCAGCATTGACTGCATCATGTATAGTTGAATATACTATTAGCTGCATATTCTATTATGCGATTAATGGAGGGGCATTATTACCCCCTTTTCACCGATTATGGCCCTTGACCAAATAAGTTGTAACAACTCTGGCATGGACATACGAACGTAGATATGATATTGATAAGACTATATGTACCTGGGTAGGTGCCCAGGTTAATAGATCGATTTACTTGTATCAACCATTAACCTCTATTCCGCGACTGTCGTTTCGACTTTTGCCTCCCCAGACCATCCGAGATAATCTCCGACTCGACAACAAAAACGCCTTGTTTCCCAAGAGGGTCTACCTGATTCAAGATAAAATAGTCCATGTAATTTTGAGAAATCTTTTCCACGGGGTCTAATTCGGCCAACCGGCTCTGGCTGGACTCGCTTCCTGCATGTTGTACGGAGGCCGCCGTTATGATAAACGCGTAGGTATTGGAATAAGAGAGACATCTTGATCAGGGTCGCCGACATGTTATAAGATGCATTCGTTACGTAGAATACCTAGAACACCTGTTAGAGTTAACTTCCATACTACATCCCTCCATTATCTATACGATCAATATACCTTTAGGTACGATTGCATATCACCGTAGTCAAGGGTTACGAAATATTTACCCAACCCATATTGGGGAGCTGGAAAAAGGTCAGCGCCTTTCGAAACCGCAGTACTCTATGGTCCCTACTAACCAAGACAAAGCGATACTCCGCCGGTTAAGCCCGACACCTTTTTGATACAATGTTAGCTATTCTCCTAACAACTGGTAGTACTCCCTTACAAGATATAGCAAGATAGAACAGTCATCCCAGCCTTTAGCTCGCAGCACGAAGAATCGCATATAAAGACGGTAGACTACGCAGATGGAAGAGATGCACTGGTATAGAATGTCAGAAGGGGTTTCATATCATTTTTTTCCATTTACAAACACAGAGGCCGCAACAGTCGCAATAACTCCCCGACAATTCCATGACGGTACAGGTTCATCAAGGTTGTTGTGGACTCTTACACGATCTAGCAGCGTCTCCCCTTCTGCCATGATTAGTATATCGCTTTTCTCAAATAGTAAAGCGTTTAAACTCTAGACATTATGTGCGTCTAGTCAGTCATTCTAAACGTCTGGCTTTGTCGTATGCTTTTCGCCCTGATTCGGTCCCCTGTCGCTTTACCACAATACGCATGAATCGATGGCACTAGGTTACGCTATGCTGAATGGGAGGCAAATCAGCTCATTCAAACAGCGCCAGCAATTATATCGTATGAGCTGAAACGAGTGTAGTTGCGGTTAAACGTTGATAATAGAGATACATAGTTTCCCTCTCGAAGTAGGTGGGATATGTATGATGAGATCCTATGTCTCTTGAAATGAACTAATAATATGTTTAGTAAGTTACAATACTATTTATCCAGGTCTAAGTCTCTTCAAGGACCTTGCTGGTAAATAGGGGACGGTATTTACATAAATGTCGGGTTCATTTCTGCATTGGGATCCCTGGTGTATTTACTCTAATAGATAACGAATAGGATTGTCTTGTTTACATATACTAACAGACGATTTGCTTAAGATATCTTCCCGATATGTAGGTATGGTGGTGGCTTGGCTAAACTATACCATCTCTAAGGATTAAGGAAGCCATGTCCTCCTTATATAAATCTATTACCTGGAGGCTACACTCTTAGGGTACCCCTATTGCCCCTTAGTACAAATTGTATTAAACTCTTTCTTTTTTGAACATCAACTGCCTAGTTCAATAGTAAGCAATGTATTCATTTGATAATTAATACACGCTCTGTTAAATTATGTATCTACATCTGCACGAACTGTTGGTAGTTAATCAGTGGTAGTGGTTTATGGGTACTCCAGCGGTAAGCTATTATTATACCTGAAAACATTATCTGGGTCCCATTCTCTCTTTAGGGATACAAGGCGAGGAAGCTTTTCTTTGCTGTAGATCTGTTCAACTGTTTCATCTCCATGAGCATAGCTCACGTACACAGAAAGGTCATCGAACCCCGACGTTTTGGTAAAATCTCGCCGAAGTCCGCGCGCAAGAATATTTGCGGCTTCTTCGACAGAGCTACCTGGCTCTGACCAGCTCATTTGAAACATGCTATAGATTTAAGATGTTAGATCAGAAAACAGTTGTCTCAAAGTTTACCTTGGGTAGATAATTATATGAGCAAGACACACGTACAAGTTCCCTTTTGCATTCCTCCAAGGATAAGCCGTTACATCAGCCGACACAGAGCCAACAGCATGAGTAGAAAACGTTTCTAGTACACCAACACTAGATCGTCCATCGGGGTATGCCCTATAAAAGGCGTCGAACTTGTCGCAGGCCGAGTTCAGCGTGTTTAACTCAAACTTACGAACGTTGGCTGAATATATGTCGTGAATCCCTCCTGGTGTACTGACTGCAGGAATCCAGCCAAAGAGTATAGTGGGAAACAATTCGATATATGGCACAACGCTTACGCGGACGGTTGGGGGGTCTAATTCAAAGAATGGTGCAAGGATCTGACGACCTTGGTGTTCTGTACCGCTATACACGAAGGTGCCTATGATTTGAGTCTTCGTATACTGTTAGCACTATGCACATAAATGAGCAAGACGTGAATATTTCTCAGTTGCTTACTTCGCCGGCGACAGAATCCCAACGAATAGTGCTGATAATGGCCAATTCCTGCGGCATTTTGTTTTCGAACGCCTGTAAAGCTTTGAAGTAGGCTGACTTCATATTGGCAGGGTAAATCATATCAGCGGTCATGATTTTTCCATTATTGACAGCTTTGTTTAGCTTGTAGGTAGCGGAGGTGATGATACCAAAGTTAAACCCTGCGCCACGAATAGCCCAAAATAAATCTGGGTTTAAACTGATCGACGCTTCAACGAGGTTCCCGTTTGCCGTAATGAGTCTCACGGATAAGAGAGAATCGATTATCAACCCGAAGAGGCCTTGGAGGACTCCTACGCCACCGCCGAGCGTTGCACCAATTAAGCCGACATGAGGACACGAACCAACGGCTACGATTTGTTAATATGCTATTTCAACTGGTGAAATCCCCAAAACTTACGGAGCTCATATCCGGCATCATAAACGGGGCGCATAGCATCGCCAATTCTGACCCCAGCGCCTACTGTCACGGTACCGGCAGCTTTATCGACCTCGATCGCCTTCAATTGGCTAAGATCAATAGCCAGTCCGCCTTGAAGGTTTCCTAGTGTAGTACCATAACCGTGACGGCCCCCCGTAGCCAGAAAAGGGATGTTTGCGGCTCTTGCAACCTTGACCTAAAGTGAATTAGCCACCGTGAAACTTTAGTGAGCTATCAGAAACGCTTACAATGTCCGCTATTGCTTCCTCATTCAATGGAGTAATCGCCGCTGAGAACTTGGGGGCTTTATATATAGACCACCGCAGCGTTGCGGCTGCAAATTCTTCTGATCCCGGGTAGTGAACTATAGTTCCATTAGGCCATTGTATATCTCTGCTTGAGGATGGCCACTGCATTGTATAAATAACCCTAGGTATATAGTAGTTTAGGTATTCATAATAGTCTTAACAAATTTAGAAAGCAACAGTGCATTGAATTATCAAGTATAGTCAATAGCTCTCTAAGGACTCCAGAAGAGAAGACGCTTTTGCACTAAGGGCGCTAGGGATTATATAATTATTTAGAATCGGGCGTTGGATTGTAAACAAGGATTATTCAGTGTTTAATGCTCACCGCACGTTGGGCGCCTCAGGCCGATACGAATTCCCCCCAGTGTTAGAGAAGTACATAGTTACCACTTTAAGATATCCTAATCATATACGGCTATTAACTCCTACTAACCACTTGCATGCGAACTGTTGTGGTAAAAGCAACATCTAAGCACCAGTTATTCAAGTATTAAAGCTTCAGCTCCGTACGTCGTACATCCTAGCCAATTACCCTAAGTAGATAGTTCAAGCCTTACTCTATGAGTTCCTCCAATGAATGCAATATGTTTCAGCCACGAGGTTTAACTGGCTATTAGCTAAGAACAGCGTTTAACTAAGTAACGATCTACCTTGTTCTTCGTAAAGAATAGCCAATACAGCTCAGTTTTATTTGTTGGCATGGATCCTGCTTCCAAGTTATACCGGTGTGCTGGCCGCCTGACCGCCTATTAAACCTGCTATACACCATTTCCGAACGCGTATACATTTAGCCAACGCTATCAAGCATACTAGCAAGATACTCTGTTTCGAAAGATCCCCATACAAACCTTGTCGTATGGCCGGGAAGAATCGACAAATCTCAGGGCCGTACCAAGACGAATAACATTCTTCAGGTCATTGTTTATTGTCGAGGCATGAATCTTTCAAGATGGCCAGCTGGAATATTTGTTGTGCCTTCACTTTATTGTCTTACCGTGTATGGTGTATGAAGAACAACGTCGCCAGCCTCGTAGTTCGTAGTAAGCCATTTTCGGCGATGCGCCTCGGAAAACTCCTTTGGCCCGTCTGCAAGTAAGCCTCCATTCATCATATTTTTATTAAATGCATTCCTTTTCTCTTCTTCGGAAAGCCCGGTTTTCTCGGCAAGATCATAGAAATATGTCTCGGTGTCTTGACCGAGAGTATGGCCTCCTTCTAGGCAAGGCAACATCGCCCATAGGTACCCAAGCAGTCATACCAGTATCCTCGCCATGTCGGAGGAAAATCTGGTCGTAATGTACACCTATTGCTTTGTTTTGCGGCGTGTTGTTTCTCAAAAGGTACCCAGTGAGACCGAGAGTATTATCACCTCATCCGGTGAACTTGCTGATAAACGAATGGAGTGTTTCATGTTTACAGAATTCATCCTTATACCAAAGTTCCTCGTGGGCTTGCAATGCGGGATCAACAAAAAGACCTCCACGAGGACGCCCGTTCCCGTCAGTTGACCCAGCTCCGCTTATTCTATGTTAGCCCCCTTCGGGAGATTATCTTTTATCATAATACGCGACGTAAAATTTGAGGTTAGTGAAGGAGCATTCCTCCAGATAGGTATTACCACAAAACAGGAAATGGAGAGTACAAATAAGGTGCCTTGCATACTAATTAAGGGTTCGTTAGTAATAACATAGATACCGAGTTAGGTGTGTAATGGCTTCCCCTAGGTGAGGATTCAGAATTCCGATAGAGGGCACTTACCATTCCAGGGAAATCTAATTTATCCTTTTCTTTATCGAACACCCCTTCTACGGGAAGAGTTCCAGGTGCAAGCACACCGCTAGGGGCCAAAAGGGTAAACTATGCCTCTCTAGCCTTGAGTACGTGTTCCCGCGGCAGGAGGTTCTTCAAAAAAAGATAACCATCGTGTTTGTACCGCTGACGTAGGTCATCCAGAGGTTCATGCGAGGACGAGGGACGAAGAGAGCCAACTTGCTCAGGTCTTAGCAGCCCGTCGTTGACATATAGAGGAACGAAGAGTGGTGAATCTGCAACGTGCGGCATATTTCATGGCAAAGAGGATAACCAGTGTGTTTTATATGAAGTATTTCTATATCAGCATGCGAGCAGCTCCTGAGATGAAGAATCCAGAGTCAACTAACCTAGTAAGAGAGGATTAGAGTAACAAAAAAGAAATAGAGCTCATCAAAAACGACATAGAGTCTCCACTGAAAGATCTTGCTGGCCATCCGAAGTTGAGTCTGCCGTTATCAGTAACACCAAAGTTGTGCAATTAGTAGCTAGTTAGTTTGAACGTACGGTTCAAGTTTCGGTACTTTGATATAGCGAATATGCTTATTCTCGCGGCGATCTTGGCTGAATTGGGATTTAAGTAGGGTATTACGACAAGGGCAATAAACTTCATTCGATCAGCAGCACCCCAGATTCTTCTCCATGATCACCCCGCAGAATCCCAAATTCACGTGTGGGGAAATCCAACCTTCCGCTGCCGCATCCGCCGATATAATCGCCTATGTAAAAATGATCCCTGCTTAATAACTTGCATACAAGCACGCAGTATTTCAGTTCTTAGTATCTTTGGATTGTGATGCCTGTTCGATCATCTCGAAGCTAAGTAGATAAGTAGAGGGAGGATGTTCAATATAAAGCAAACGAATCCTATTCGCCGAACGGCCGGTGAAGCCGGGAAGCGTCCTGAAAACCTTCGTTTCGTTTACTTCCTTACTGGGTTCGTCTTTATTGGTGTATTACTTTTGGATATGGTAGGCTCGCCTATACATCTATTAGGTCGAATTTCTTTACGTTCCATACAGTAGTGGGCTGACGATATTCCCCAGATCAAGGTGTCATGGGAGTCATCGTAGCGGACGCTAGATGGATCCGCCTTATGAAACCGGCTAATAGCTGGGTTACGGGAGCGGTAGTATCGCTTTACGACATTGGGTGTTTAGTCGGTACTGTGTCCATAGGCTTTCTTGCCAACCACCGTGGTCGTGAGCGAACATTATCAATCGCCTGCGTAGTTTTTATCATTGGTGCTATACTTCAATCGGCATCATATAACATCACCTCTGTTACGGTCGGGCATGTCATCTTAGGATACGGTGTGGGTACATGCGCCGGCGGTGTGCCGCTATACGTATCTGAGATCGCACCAGCAAAGTTAAGGGATCGTATTATCGGGATAGAGCAGATGATTCTTTGTTTCGGTGAGCTTGTGGCTTTCTGGTTGAATTATGGGTTTAACTTTCTGGAAACTCCCAATTGGTGGCGTATCCCGCTCGCCATCCAAGTCGTGCCAGCGGCTATCTGGGGAGTCGGATGCTGGTTTTGGGTTCTACCCAGCCCCCGTTGGTTGGTCCAGCAAGATAGACACCAGTGTGCTCGTGAAGTGCTCGCCCGGCTTCACGGCGATGAAGTAGCTGATCTACAAATGGCAGAGATAGCCGAGGAGGTAGCCTTTGAGAACGCAGTAGTCACAGCGATTTGAGCTGATCTGTTCAAATCGCCAGTTTTACGTGTTACTCTACTCGCTATGGGCGTGCAATCCTTCCAGTAGATCACAGGTATTAACTCGATATTATATTACACTGTACGTTCGCTCCATCTATTGTATGCTAATGATATTCTAAACGATCCCCAGCCATCCCTTTTTGAGCGTGGAGGAATAACAGACCCGAAGACAGTCTTGTTTGTCTCTTCTTAGATTCCGATATTTCTATTCGACCGTCTTGGACGCAAGATATGGCTACGGACAGGCCTGGTAGGAATGTATTGTGCGATGGTAGGCATCACCGTCTTGCAGTGGCACGCCGAGAGAGATCCCGACTCCAATGTAAACTATGCTATTATTGCTTTTCCGTATTTGTTCTATGTGTTCTTCGACATCAGCTGGGGTGTGGGAAGTTGGACATACGCTACAGAGATCTTCCCCGTCGTGTATCGGGCGAAAGGAAACGCCCTTTCAACCGCGAGTCTTTGGCTGAGCTGCTATGTGGTAGCGCAGGCAAGTCCCCCAATAGCCGCACCTATCGGCTGGGGTCTTTATATTATTTATTCCTGCATCTGTGTAGTTACATTTATATTCGTACGATACGCGATGGGTAAGCATAAACCCTATTTCTTTTATCACTAGGTCTAACAGTCGCAGTGGAAACGAAAGGGGAGACGATTGAAGAGATGTCTGCTCTTTTCGGCATTGAAAGTAAGTTAGTAAGGAGGAGTGGAATGGAAGTTGACGGCAAAATCGGCATTGCTCACGTTGAAGACTCCAAGATGAGATTTGTCTAACTACCTGGACTCCCTTACTACCTACCTACCTAGGTTACCTAAGTACCTAGGAGGTTAGGTATTTAAATCAACAAAGCTCGTATTGACTAAGATAATAATACCAGTCATCGAGTAACTCCCTATATCCAGAATTCTCCACAGTTTCTTTCTGGTGTTCAACATTCAATCATTTTACTCCGTTCAGATAGCCTTTGGGACACCGCTGTTAGTTGTGTTGTGGGTATGCGTATGTGTCCCACCGGGAGTAGTCGAATGATGGGTAGTTCCGTGGGCAGCTCCATCTGTCCTCGGAACACCTTTATGCTCCCATTCACGCTGAGCAAACATATTATCGACATCCTTAACGTTTTGTTTCCATTTCTCTGCGATCGCTCGATTCTTCGTTTGCGCTGCTTGGGTTTCCGGATGGTTTTGGTTGTTGTCAAATGCTTGATCCGTAATCTCCATTGCCTCGCCTCGAATGGCATCCCCAGCTCCGCGAATACCTTTGAGGCCAGTTTTGACGTCATCTATTAACCTTGACATGGGTGCGGCTTATGAGATGTGTGAATTTATATACATACATAATGAATGATGCTTTCAAAAGGGTAGATAAATATGAACGCAAGCCTCCAACTATCAAATAACACACCCATTTATTCGAATCATGGCAAATGACGTATTCATGTCACACTTCCATCCAATTATATGCCAAATCAGGCTCCATAATAGGCAATTCTTTAGCTTCCTGGCTGTGTAGCTATGGGGCGGGACCTGATGTCATAAGTTATTTGTCAATGGATACGCAAGAAACATCTTACCAATGGCAAGATGGCATTGCTTGGAAAACGACGCGCTGCGGGTATTCTATTTTAAGGTACCTTAGGTACCTACATATGTATGTAGCTTTCGCCTCCTCGCGCCCAAAAACTAAGTGCCTGATCCGAGGTACTCCCGAAAGGGTGGGCATCCCGCCTATTTTGAAGTATTTTTAAACACCGCTAAAATATATACCTTTTCTACATAGTTAGTGATTTTCAAGACTCGAATAACCTCTTTATTAGCTCGGAGACTATTTTTAGTCTTGCCCGTTTCCTTAATTAATTCGCATCAAGGAGGCAAAAGCTAATACCAATACCGTTTACCTAAATCTAACGTATAGGTAATTTATTTTTATTTTCAGAAGCTACCTGTATTAGTAAGTTTATAGTACATATCATACTGCGTGGCCGGGTCTTACGAGAGCCGACAGCAGCATTAATAACTATAACTACAAAGTATGTGAGTGATACTTTAAGAATATCAAAAGCTTCAACCCAATCGTACCGAATAAAATTGATCGAGAACGCCTAACTTCGTGCCTTGTGCCAAAGATGATCACGACAGTGACGGTAAACTCCGACTTACATAGATATTCCATACATTCGAATCAGCTCAACATTTGCGTAGCTAGGATATTGCCTCCTCGTGTGCTACCTAGTTCATATTTTATTATGGGACATTTCTATCAAGCAGTCTAGTTCGGAATGAGCGATAGCGCATAATGGTAATAAAATACTAGGCTAGGTTTCGCGATGTGGAAAAGGGATTAAGGAGGTTGTGGGTTCATTCGTCGGCATATGATGTCGATCATCTCTAGCGGACGGTTCCACATCTCGAGATGGGCCTTGAAATACCCCAGAGCTGAGCCAATCGGCTAACTTGGTACTGAGCTGTTCTGCAACCGGGTATCGCCAAGAACATTTTCGAATCCTCGTATTCACTGCCTTCGTATTGACCATATTGCACATAGGCTACTACATATGCCGATGATGTCAAGCCGGGTCTCTCCTTTACAGAGCCCCAAAGACTTCCAGTCTTGATAGAGAATGTTATAAAAGGTTCCAGTATCTCTCTCATTTTGACACCACATCCGATAAGTCTAACCATCTCACTAAACCTTCACATTACCCTTTCCATCACCCTTTACATCACTCTAATCAACACATCGCCCATCATGTTTTTCAAGAACCTCGCCCTCGCAGCCCCCCTCTTCGCCGGAGCTTCAACTGCTCTGCCGCAAGCAGCCCCGGGAGCGAAACTTTCACCTGACGCCAAGTTCTCGTTGATGGCTCTCCGGTCTGGTAGTGAGGTTCATTTTGCCAGCTTCGAAGCGGCTAAGGGTAGTGTCTTTGTGAAGCTTCCCAGCCAGAACGCCTCCTGCGATGCTGGCGCTGCCGACCACGCCACGTTCTATCTTCAAGATGGCGGTCTCTACCTCTACGCTGCCTCTGCAACACCGCAGCAGCTTTACGCCGATCGTTCAGGAATGGGTATGTTCAATAGCATTTTGCTCTCATTAATTACGGGGAATTAAATTAAATTTATGCTAACCTTTTAACTTTAGGCCAGGGCAAGCTCGGATATACAACTGGCGCCCAGCCGGCCCCTAGCAACGGGGAGAGGACTTCCTTCGCGCTTGATGAAAACAACGACTTGACGGTGAATGGAGCAGGCTTCCTTGCTTGCCCCAACAGCATTGATGGTGCTTGGAGTGTGTGGGTTTCTACGGGCGTCGAGAAGCCTGCTGGAAACCAAGGCTGCCTTGGAATCTCGGCACGTGCCGTAGAGGCTGCTAACCCTAACGGCTGCCTATACACACAGTAATTGGTTGAAGCGACGGCATCTATCAGGCTATATTTCTAAAAATCGAATCTACCTACCTAGATTAGATACTTTTACCTAACCTACTTAATTATTAGACTACTTTATTATTCTCAAATCTGTCGACAGGCTAAAGGCATCTTGTTTTGTGATTTGTAGTTGAGTGTCACTTACCAACCAGCACATGATAATCATCTTTTAAATCGGGTACCTACTGGTCTAAACAAAACATGACGACCTCTAGGGGCTATTTGTGCCCCGTCTGTTTATGTCTTCTAAGCTAGGGCTCGTGTTTCATCAAGGCGAGATTCCCTATTGCGTTCTACGGTAGTATCAAGGGGAAATAAACTATTCCTTGGAAAAAACCATTGCGATAATTCAGCAAGTGCGAGTATCAACACCAGAAAGGATAGGTTTGACATAGGTAAAGGGGTGATCTCCTGCAGTGTTAAAAACCAGTAGTTATGGATTAAGAGACTTAGGATAAGGTAGGCTCAAGCAAGTTGATGCTACCGCATGGAAAAGATAGGGATATACACTTCACAAATGAGGCAGCCCCGTTGGAATATAGGAAAACCAAGCAAGTACGATTCACTATGAGCTTTCTGAGGTTTTCAATATCGGCTATCTCGAAGTAATAAGGAATATCAGGGCAGAGTAAAGCCGGTTTCTGACTGATATCAATCGACTGGTATCACGAGGCAATGCTCCCTAAGTGGTTCCCGGGGTTACCAATGATTCATTGAACATTAGTCTACGATTCCCTCTCCAATCTCCTCCTTGGCATCGATGTCATCCTCCTGTGTGATGTCCTTCTTTCCAGACTCAGAGTCATCATCATCATTGGCGGTCTCCTTAGAGAGAGTTAGCTTCTTGCCACGAACGCGCTTTCTCGGAGTCGAAGTGATGGTATCGTCACCATCCTCCTCATCGTTGCGAGCAACCTTGCGCTTGCGTGAGGCGGGAGTAGCCTTGGCCTTGGGGGTACGCTTGGCAGGCGTGGCTGGACCCTCGTCACCATTCTCAATTTTCTTCTTCACCGCTGTGATAATAAGTTAGCATTAGCCATGAAATCCCCTTTAAAAACCCGGTAGTTGGTGGTATGATGGCCGTATATCTTTACATGTCACACAAAGAACTGGCAAAATGAGAAAAACTCACCGTAGAGGACATTCTGCACGCTTTTGGTGTTGGTGTAGCCTGTAAGCTTGGCAAGCTTGTCATAGTCAACCTGTAAAGAAGTACATGTTAGTATGCCACTTTACATGCGATATGCGGTAGCCTCGAGATAGTAGATCTGGAAAGCGCTTACCTCGGGGGGGGTCTTAAAGCACTTCCAAGACATGGCAAGCACTTGAGCCTCCTTCTCAGTGATGTCGTTTTTCTTGTCGATGGATGCCATGATGACAGCAGTACCGAGTTTGTGTTCAAGCAGGTTGTGAAGTGATGTTGTGATTGGGTATGTTGGTGATTGAAAATAGAAGTTGAAAATAGAAGAAAAGACGGGTATGGTGGGTGATGTGTGTGGTAGAAAGTGATGGTATTGTGAAGCGTACGGAAAAGTTGTAAAGAGAAGGAAGGTAGGCAACGATGAGAGTAGTGAAGAAGCTTTGACGGAGGGGTTCAAGGAAGAGGTAGATGCGCTTGGTTGATTGTGACAAGTTTGCTTTTTCTAATTGTATTTTCATAAGTCCTACGAAATGACTTGTAACTTGTCGATGCGTCTGCGCAAGGGTTATCAAGCTTGCCTTGCTACCAGTCTCATTATAGTACGCAAATAAATAGGTAGCTACCACGCAGCCTTACCCCTCGTGTTCTGTCAGCTACGGAGATATATATTAACGGGAATATAAACACTTGAACTGAAAAAAGTCCATGATTTCTTCTATGTTCTTCCATAAATAATAAAGATTGGGCAGCACTGCGGCTACATATTCAATTTATTTTTGTCATCTCCCACTCAACGTTCGCATCCTTTTTTTATTTATGAATATTATTTTTTAAACCTTCTATTGGGGCAATATGAACCGCGGGCATTCCGGATTTTGCTTAATTTGCCAAACATTCCAATGGTAGACAAACTGCACTAGGACATCACATGTACCCCCTATTAATGTTCGTTTGAGTAGTATGAATAGGTAGATGATTGGAAAGATGGAGACATCTAACCTGGTATCATGCCCCTCATCAGTTTTTCTAACTCTTGAATAATTCTTATAATACGAGATGACTCCCTATATCCATCCCAATCGTGTCTAGAGGCTGGGGAGGTTCATCGTTGTGCTTGTCCAAGCTGTTGCATTCTTGTTCGTATCCGTTTTTCCTCTTCATTTAGGTCCTCCAATTCCATTAGTCGAGTTCTTCTGGCATCTAATTTCGCCTTTTCAGCTATCAGATGTGCCATTTCCTGTCGCGCTTGCGGCTTGTCGGTACTTCCTATAGATTGGGCAAGTCCCTCATTCCCAGACATCTCAGCTACTGCTAGCTCACCGGTAGCTTCGTAGTGACTGATAGGATAATTGCCATTGGGACCTGAGTGCACCGGCATTGGCTGGCCGTTAGAAAACGTAGAATTTCGAAGTTGAGCTGACTGTGACCCTGGGACGGGTGGTAATTCCTGGCTGTTGGGTGTGTTTGGTCCGTTGATAGCAGTGACCCCTAACTGAGCAGGTTGGGGAACCACGGAATAATAAGTTGCGGCGCCAGTTTTAGGGTCGACATAGGTTGGATATCCGAGATAGGTAGTCTTGGGATATCCTTGGATCGGTTGTCCAGCAGGTCCCGATCCAGGCACATAAGGGTACTGATGAAATGGATACTGGCCTGGAGGCGGCTGCTGCATGGGCGGAGACTGACTGTCGGTCTGTCCGTTCGTACGCTTCTTTCGGTACCTGAGTATAAAGAAGATCGCCAATCCAAGACCTAAGAGACCAAACAGGCCCACGCCGACACCAATCCCAACTTGAGCACCAACAGATAAACCGACACCGTAGCTATCCGGATTTGCAGATAGCCCTGTCACTGTTGTGCTAGATGATGACTGGGTCCCTGATACGTCGGTCTCGCCACCCAAAGTTCCTACCGCCAAAGTTAAGCCAGGCGTCAAGGGATGCGTTTCTAAGATAGAAAGGTCACTCGACGCCCAACGTATCTGTATCATTACTTGCGCATCTATAATAAGTGCGTATCAGTGATTACTCTATACTATGGGAAATATAGGGATGTAGGGATGCAGGGATCGAGAAACTCTTGACGGGTCAAGGGGGGCCTTCAATATAACATACACGATAAGTCGGCGTTAGTTGCGTAGTAGTTCCATCCATCGGGAGTACATGAATAATCACTGGTAGGGTTAAGTCTTGTTATGACAAGCTAACCTAGCTAAGGGAAAACCTACCTCATAACGCAAAGAACTGCTGTTTCAGTGGGTTCGACGGATGGGCCTTGAAAGTTGCCGTATCGCGAACAGCCAACAGTAAACCCACTAGGACACATGGCGGGAGAATAGTAGTACGTTTCGAAGTAGCTAGCGTAGCCAGGAGGGGCGCATTCGGGATTAGAAGTCCAAAATATATCGATGTCCGTCGTAGGACGGGTAGAAACCGGAAAGCAGCCATCGGAAGGCGTCCATATCGTAGTCAGCGCGGCTACAGGTGGTGTGCCGTCATGGTTAAGAGAAGTCGCCTGCGGTGCTAGAGCGGTTGGCGTGATCGTCGTTGTGAGCGGTGCGAATCCCATCGTAATAATTATGGGGATAGATCGGAACGAATGACAGCCCACAATGCAACGATTTGAGGCGTGATGAATGAATGCTCTTCGTCACATAGAGACCAGGAAATAGTTTCAACTAATTGTTAAGAATAAGAGGAGCGAGAAGAAGAGAGAAGACATTTTCTCAAATTCTTTTCTCTGACCGTCTCTGTCGTCCTATGGCGTCTCAAGACCATTTAGTCAATTCTCGTCAGAGCAGACAGGGCTTAAAGCCTTCTTGGCACTGTTAGTAACTACAGAGTCGAGTCCAATGGCAGTGATGCTAGGAGACAAGGGCTGGGGAATAAAGTCAATAAAATTGGAGCTGGTTGCTTAATTCAGTCGCCAACTGACTTTTTTTTTTTCCTTGCATACCTAGGGTAGCTTACTTTAGTAGCACTGTAAGCGCTTTTTGTACAGCTCATCTCATCCATGATGTTACTAGGGTCAAGATATCTGATGCAGGTTCTCAGCATGTAGACGGCAGTCTATTGTTGCGATATAGATCGTTCAAACTGTTGGACTTATGTAGAAACAATGCTGCGCTTCGTATAAGAGATGATCTATGTCTGGATCTGAATATAGAAAAGCCAACAAAATATGGGCGGATGACAGGGGTTATTTCAGCTGTGGTCATAAACTAAGCGAGGGGTGCTATGATAGGACCGGGAAATTAAACATCTTATTGCATTAAATCTCTAGATAACGTGAGTTGCTCTATATAGGTACCTATATATCGAGTAGACTATTACTACCCGCATATCCTCTGACGTTGTTTGCTCGGTCTTCTAATCCTATCACCCTACACATGATAATAATCGTGGGGCAGGCGGTGGGGAGCTCTGATAGCTGGATCATACAGTCTCGATCTGAATATGCGTAATACTTATTATAGCCAATTAGGTGGTCACTAGGCTTGGTTGGTAGGATATACGGATATACTCGAACTATCAGGATACCTAGATCAACCGATTGGTATATATAAACCACCTCTATTAAGTAGCTCGTATACTTGCCTCCTCGCTATTACTTATACTGTCCCTACAATCTCTCTATTTGAGATTTCTAGATTACGTGTAATCGTAGGCGCGCCCCGGCACCTTGCGCTCTGCTGCCAACTCTTCCGCACTGATAGGGACGCGTTCTGCTGCAGAAGGATATTCGGTGCTACCCTTCCCTCTCGTGCCTTTCCCCACGCCTTCAGGCAGGTCCTCCCCCTTCTGACGGACGCTATCACCAACACTCGCCCCAGAACCTTCTAATCCAACATGCTCCTTCTTTCGTCGGCTGGTATACTCACCATGTAGATTGCCGTGCAGCTCAGCTCCCGATTGGCCCCGAATTGGCTTACTCAGACCGGTATAGACGGCTTGAGATGTGGTGCCGCCGAGGCTATCCACGGGATCGGTCAATCTCTGGGACTCGATATTCGGAGCCTCGGCTGGTGTCTCGCTATCGGGTCGGGGTTGGAATGTGTTTTCCCGAGGCGCGGTGCCAAGGGGATGTTTTTCAGCGTGGAACTCTGGCGCGGCATCGTTGCCTACCTTAACACCGGGTTTATGCCCGGTAGTTGTGAGAGGTTCCGCGGGCGGCACGCGGCTATGGAATTCGCCCTGATTAGACATGGATTCTACATTTCTTACTGCCGACATTGTAAACGTGTAGTAATAAAATAGAGAGAGAGAAAGATCTTGGCATAGGTTTCTGGATGCACTTGAACGAACTAATCAGACCCATCTAAAGCTGTGGCCGTAGACCTTCATATATATGTAATAAGAGGATAGTTAAGGATAAGCGAGGTAACGTCACGAAGCTACAATGAGGAGATCTGACATAACACCGTTGCATCGGTGGAGGACAAACGAAAGGAGAGGAAAGCGATTAACTCTGATTCATAGAGAGTGATAATGTATGGCGTTTGCCTTCTGCATCGCGATCGACGTGATGACAACATCATCGGAGCTTTTGCTGCGGATAGCAGATATTGATATGCGTCACCTAATGATAGGTATCAGTTACCTTGATGCGTGTTTTCTTTCGATCTAGAAGTCTTCGTGATGGTATTTATCCGAATCTATATTGTAGCTATTATAGTCGTTAGATAAGTGTATATCAAAGTTGAGACTCTACAAACAGTAAATATACGCCTTTATCCTCATCCCATGGAAATCGAAGGGCATATGTGAGATTCTTCTCTTTTACATAAGTCAGAGCGTCATAGTGTATATATAGGTAGGTAGGCATCTGACATGGGATTTCTTTGTACATACATAGATAGTATTCCGTGACGGTAGATGGTTGGCTGGCCAACCACAGATCGACGATTCACTTGTGGGCCAAGAGATACCGAGCCCCTGGGGCGGTTGTACGCAGGCATTTAACGGCATAGCTAACATTTTAAACTTCTATGCTTACTTCGTATAGTGTTTCGTGTATCTGAATAGTATTTTATAGCAGCCCTCTCATTCTAAAATGTGGAAGCTACCAGGACATAGGGCTTTCATAAATGGGATTATAAAAATAAATATCTAAACTTAGGTACATATGGGTATTATGAACATAAGGTCCCGTCGGCGGTTGCTGGGCCAAATCCGCTACCGTCGATTACAATGTTAACGAATAGAATGGGCTTACATATGTATGTCGACACTTGCGACACTTAAAAGGCGCTTGAACTACGACTTTAGGTACCCAGATATTCGGTTAGATTTGGCAGGTACTTTTTAATACGATGCAGGAACCAAAACAGGGATTCAAGCAGTTTAGATCAAGGAGGGACCAATACGAAGACTGCAGGGCCAATCAGGAAATACCTTTTCGTATACATACCTAGGTACCTAGCGCATACCGAAAACTGGGAAAAGTTACGGTTACAGCTTTCCCATGCTGACTTTTTGGCACTTATTCACTACAGAGTTGTATTATTGTTGCAAGTATTTTCCTGATACCTAGGTACCTATGTACCTAGGTAGGTACTGGATGTTGAACCTCAGGTACAATACCTTTCCTAGAATAGAACTAGATCGGCACTAGTTCTGGGCACATGTAACCATACCTAACGTAGTACCTACACCAATACAGGTGTAGTACCTCAATAATAAATCTACCTCAACTTTCTATCACCTGCTGCTTCCTATTGTTTGTCCTTTCGCCTCCTACTCTTTCCTGCCTTGGCCTCTCTTGTACTATGTATGTATGCATATACAATTAAGTACTGTGATTTAAGTGCACTCAGGTACATAACTCAGATAGGTACATCGTTGATATCTCCCGCGCATGTCTATGTTGTTTACATGTACTAACATTAACCCACTTGATCAGGGACCGGACCTTTTTGAGTCCCACTTCTAGTGCCGGTGACGATAGCTACTTACATATGTAACTGCACTTAATAATATTGAATTGAGCCTTGGAAGGTCCCTCACCTCACCCTCGTTCTACTTTCTGAAATCATGAGTCGTCGATACTCCTTCAATTCTGAACCCGACGAGCGCGACCCCCTCGACAAATCAAACGACCCGAACTATCGCTACGCATATTCCAGTCGCCAGCAACACTCTCCCTCCCATCCTTCCTCGCCAACATCACAGTCTCATTTTTACCAAGATTTCCCCGCTTCCTCTTCCGAGTCGTATCGCCATCCAGCACACCCTTCGCCCACGAGAGCATCAATACATCCCGGCGCTCACCCCGACTCAGCATATAATAGGCTACGCCAGAATAGAAGATTTAGCGGAGGGGTAGAAACAGTGGTTGCGCCTAGGACCGGGATTAGAGCTGGAGCTGGAGCCGGAGTTGGAGCCGGAGCCGGAGCCGGAGCTTTAGCTGGGGAAGCCTATGCTGCGGGTCACCCATCTTTATCTGGACCCGTCCCGCCGTCCCACCGAGAGAACAATACATCTACTCGGGGACGCGACCCCCCTCAATCTAACATCACCCCGGGTGCTGACAATTTTAGCGAGGCTGCCGCTGGTGGCATGTCTGGTTTAGCTATGAGTGTTGCTGATAAGAACGCACGAGAAAGTGGACTAGAAGCTATGAGACAAGCACAGCAATATAAAGAACCTCAGCGCCAGCAGGCCTCTTACACGAATGCCTACCAAGCTACACCATCGGAGCAAGCTCCCTACGACGAGCCTCGTACTTACGCATACGATCGGAGCTATGACACGTCGCCAGGATACGGTCCCGGACCCTATCTTCCATCCGGTCAGGCTTACAATTCCTCGCCCAGTCTAGCTCCATTAGCAACTGCGGCCGCGCCTCATTCGGGCCAAGGGACACCAACCTGGGGCATGCCGGGCTACTCTGGCGATCCGTTCCGGGATCTTCCTATGGCATACGGCCAAAGGATGGATCCTAGGCTCGGTCAGTTCAATCCAAACGACATTGACGATGACGGTGATGACGGCCTCGAATACCGGCGTTCCACTCGGAATAGCATACTGAGTCTAGGGGGATCGAGTCATCGAGGTGGCAACAGCGTTACGGCCGGTGTCGCTGGTGCCGTGGCCGGCGGCGGCGTAATAGGTGGACTCATAGGAAGGAATCGGAATAGCGGTATTAATTATGACCCAGTACAGAATACGAGCTCTGCTGGCAGGCTTGGCGACGTAGGTGGTGGATATAACACGGACACCGGGACAGAGAAACAGTCCGAATGGTTGTCCAGTCAAAATAACAGCCGCAAAAAGTGGAAATGGTTCATTCTGATTGTTGTCGGCCTTGTTATCGCTGGTGGAATAGCAGGTGGCGTCGTAGGTGGAATCTTGGCTAGTAGAAACAAAGGCGGCGGTAGTTCGGTCAGTAGTGGAGTCCAATCCGCTGAGTCAGACACAGCTATGAATGGGGATCTAGACGACACATCTAATGAGATTCAAGCACTGATGAACAATCAAAACCTGCACAAGGTCTTTCCCGGTGTCGACTACACGCCTATCAACGTTCAGTTCCCGGATTGCCTTAAGAACCCGCCTTCCCAGAATAACGTTACCCGAGACGTTGCCGTCCTCTCGCAGCTCACAAACACCATTCGACTCTACGGCACTGATTGCAATCAAACGGAGATGACGATCCATGCTCTACGACAATTAAAGCTCGAGAATGATATCAAAATATGGCTCGGAGTATGGCAGGACGGAAACGACACTACAAACGAGCGCCAACTAAGCAAGATGTGGAACATATTAGATAAGTACGGGGCCGACCCATTCAAGGGACTCATCATTGGCAACGAGATCCTGTTCCGACAGCAGATGACCGCTTCAGAGCTTAGTGAACTACTGGACTCGGTGAGAACCAACTTAACTAAGCATGACTGGAATCTCCCCGTCGCCACGAGCGATCTCGGCGACAACTGGGATTCGCAACTGGCCGGTATGAGCGACTACATCATGGGAAATATTCATCCTTTCTTTGCCGGTGTTAATGCTAAGGACGCCGCTTCTTGGACGTGGCAGTTCTGGGAGAACAAGGCCCACGGATTCTTCAAGACGGAAACCGAGAAGAATATTATCTCCGAGATCGGCTGGCCGACGAAGGGTGGAACTAATTGTGGTGACGACAAGGTGACAGACTGTCCTAACGGATCGGTGGCCGGCATCGACGAATTAAATACGTTGATGGAGAATTGGGTTTGCCAGGCCCTCGAGAATGGGACCAACTATTTCTGGTTTGAGATGTTTGACGAGCCTTGGAAAATTAGTTTCGATACGCCCGGAAAAGAATGGGAGGATCAATGGGGCCTCATGGATGTCAATAGGAACCTGAAAGAGGGCGTCAAGATTCCGGACTGCGGAGGTAAAACAGTTTGAACGGTAGGGGGAAGCTGTTTACCTCTGTCCTTGAAACGGGCACCGTGATCGACTTGATAGACAAGCGGCCGTGAATAGTAGCCTGGCTAATACTCTTGACGGGATACCTTACATGATCTTTTTGAACTCGAAAACGGTGCAGGGTTGTATTATACTAAGAGACGACGGTATAGGC
Source organism: Daldinia decipiens (assembly GCF_022478715.1). Taxonomy (NCBI): domain Eukaryota; kingdom Fungi; phylum Ascomycota; class Sordariomycetes; order Xylariales; family Hypoxylaceae; genus Daldinia; species Daldinia decipiens. The sequence goes on along the minus strand of NW_026054555.1, from coordinate 41,781 downwards.
AGGGGTTATACGAGATGCGGCGGAGATGGGAATTAAACGGGTGGCATATGGATGGATGTCTCGGCTCAAGTGTCATTTATGTTTGATGATTCTACCGACACGATTCCTGGTGCAGAGGATTGAGAGAACAGAGCATTAGAGATCATCAATGGAGGGTATGACTACCTAAGTGGCGGCAAGGTGGTAATTACCATCGTGTGCGCATAGCATTATCATGGGTTACAGTTCTGTCATTACGGTGTTGCGGAGCCTCCAGTTCGGTTCGATATATATTATAGGCTTACTCGGAGACTTAGACTTTCTAGTCTGTCAGGGGCCGAGTTAACTGCGTTCACTTTGAGGTACCTATGAGGTAGATGATCAATACGTTTACAAGCCATTAACTACGATTGCATATGAGTTTTCTATACATTATGGATTTATGTAATTCCATTCCCAGCTCGTCTATACGTTTTTCCGCCCTGGATGTACTTAGGTACCTACATATTTGACATATGCAGATAACAACGTCACATGACTTGGTGTTGCTTTGGCGATCTGCACTTACAGAAATGTGGAATGCTCCATCATCTTCTGTCCCTCCTTTTTATGAATCCCTTCTACAATACTCTAAGCGCCGGCACATCTCTCATTCCCATCACGAGTAGACTACATAGATTCGTCATTTGAAATTACGCAATCTATACAAGATGGGCACACAACCTGAACTTAACGCCTCGAACGGTGTGCATACTTCGAGAAAACGTAAAACCTCTCTCCCTATCCAAAAGAGCGATGACTAGGTCATGTCAGGAGTTCTTCGTGCACGCTTCGACCTAGTTTATCAGCTTGCCTTTCTAGCCACTGAGCTGCGGGACATATTAGAGAACGCGCCTCCCATCGAGACGGAAATCCAATCCAGCGCAGAGACGTACGACAGGAACCGCAAATGCTTTGATGACGACTACCCAATCTGCTTCACACCTTTTGAAGGTACAGAAGACACCGTCTATTGCCGTGCGACCTGCGGGCAGAATATCCATAGATAATGTTTCGAGTAGCAACGTGCTATAACCCTACATACCCGGATACCCAGGTCTCTACGTACGTACCCAGGTGTGTGCCTTATACGCTACCTAAGATATGGTTATAGACCATAGTATCTACTATGATGGACCGCGTCGAGGTACAGGTTATAGGAGGTGGTGAAGTGTGCACTCGCCATCGGACTCTCGGCGTGGTTTCTGTTGCAATTAGATTGTTTCAGTGTTCTTGTAGTCCAGCACACCGCGGCGTGGAGTTCCGAGACTACTTAACCTAATATCGCAAACAGCACGGGGGATATAGTATGACAGCCAGCTGAGCCTCCTGACCCCGTGGAATCCAAGACTAAACATATTTCCGGTGCCAAGGAATATCATACGCTGAGTATATGCCAAATAAGAAAATCGCATCGGATCTCCTCCCCCCCATCCATCATATTCCGCCACAAACCGCCCTTGGTACACTCCATACCCGTATTATCTTGCCAAGCAGTCAATACTAGTTAGCTGAGAGCAAATGTTTAAATTATCAGCTATAGACTAGCTAGTCGCCCTTTCCACCAATACTCGAAGATACCACCAGCCTCTTACCTAGCTTTTTCAGATCATACCAGTATCTTTGAGGCCTCAATACCTCTCCGTCCCTGGTTGAAGAGTCAAACAGAGAACTAGAAAGTCATTAGGTCATCCTCTCCAACGTCACTACTCAGCCCCACCGCAGTATCGCCCTCCACTTCGTTGTCGCTCTTCCTCGTAACGGAGGTTGTGTCGCTATGTGTGGGTAATTCCCATTCCGGCTTGTCAGCCCGATATCCCGCAGGCACGGTCGTAATATTAGAGGGCCACGAACTTTCTCGAGGTTGCGAATGAGAACCCAATGCAATCCCTCCCGCCTGCAATTGTGATGGTGCTACGTCGGTGTTATGTTGCTGTAAGCCACCCGGGGCTGGGGATCTGGCTGAGCCGTATTTAGCCGGTGTATTGGGGATACCATCATGACCAAGGTTCAACGAACTAGTGCCGAGGACAACTGTCTCTACGCCATCCTTGAAGGTAAGGACTCCATTGCTGTTCTTCTCAGGTGACGGTGAAGTCCTAGCAATGATACTTTTCCCGACATTGCGCACACCATAGTCGTCTAACGTTACTGGCCTGAAGATATCTTGGATTGTAGTGCCAGCGAGCGGATGCGATGATCCCGCTAGAACTTTTCTAGATGTCTTCTCATCATCCATTTGAGCATTGAAGGCGGCCCACTCATACCCCAGTCCTAGTCTAGAGCCAAGGGGGCGTCGAGTACCTGGTAGATTGCCTCTACCACCCAATGCTGCACTCTCGCGGCGTTGGTCCAGGCTTATGAACGGTGCGACACGGGATTTATCATAATCCACGCCTCGTTCCTCCACGCCGAGGGTCCCATCCTCAGGTAAAAACTCATCGTGAGGATAAGCGCCAGTGAAGTCAGCACAGCTACATAGACAGCCATCGCCACAAAACCGCTGACATCTATGACCACACAAGAGGACTCGTTCGCATGGTTCTTGACATATCAGCTTATCATGGGTTGCCCTAGAACGATGAGGTTAGCGTTGCTGCAATGAAACTGCCTTGGGAACATGACGTGTGTACATACCAATGGCATTGACGTCCGCATAAATGGCCACAACTAAGCCGATCTGGACATTTCAGATCGCAACCGCCGTGACAGTTAACCCAGTCTTCTGGGTGAGACATCCAAGTTGTCCTGTGATGCTTCTGGCATGTGATTGGAAAACGAGACTCATCTCCAAATCGACCCTGCGCTACAAAGACTTCATATACTTTTCCCCACATGTCCCATGATGTTTCGCTCGCATACGCCAGATTAACTATATTGCCAAAGACGTAAAAGCCGCGGCGAGCTCGACTAATTGAGACAACGCCACGGTTCTTATCTTGGAGGAAACCCGCTTGGTGCGGTCCGTCACTGCCCCTGCTTCTCACTAATGACAAAATAACAATGTCGTTTTCCTCTCCTTGGTACGAGTCCACCGTGAAAACGTTCGTAAAGGGCGCCCATCGCTTCATCTTGCTCTTGAACTGAGTGATAATTTTCTTCTTTTGACCTCGGTAGAAGGTCAAAACGGTGATTTGGCTTGCTGATATACCATTCATGAGTAGATAGTCTATGAAGTGGATTATCATCTCGGCCTCTAGGATATTGAACTTGCTCAAGTTCTCATCCTGGCCCTCGGTCCAATAATGATGGAAGAAGAAAGAAGGGTACATCATGCCAGGAATGGGCGGTCTAGCATGGCCCTGGGTCACCACGGGATGATCTTGAAGGTCTGGATAAAATGGGTTCAATATTTCACGCAATGTCGGGATCATTCTCCGCTGCATGTTCAGAAAGGTGAATGGCATATTCAGATATACGAGGCGTTCAAACATGGACACACGTATATAAAACGGATGCCCCCCTAGGCCGGGCGTGTCGCTATGCGGAGCCAGCTGTTGATGATCGCCGACTAAAATAAGCTGCTGAAGCGATTCATACAATGCCGAAAGGATATTTGCCTCCCGTGTCTCAGCTGCCTCCTCGATTAACATAGTGCGCGGCCGGAGGGCAGCTAGCAAGCCACGATACTTGCATAATCCCGTGGTAGTGCACCCTATAATCTCAATCTTCCGCGATTTGATGCATTGTGTATCTTTGTACCAGCGGTTGATCTTGAGATTCTTTGTGATTCGAGCGTTGTCGGCAAGTACATCGCGGAATTTTTGGCGATGCCGTAACAGTAGCTCCTTCTGCCAGAACTGATAGACAGCACCGCGATGCTTAACGTCTACGTCCCACAGATTCGGCTTACGAAGCTCTCTGCGGACGACAAGGTCGTCCTCGGTATAATTGTGAGTATTTAAACCTGTCCATAGATGCTCAATTGGCAAAAACCTGCCTTCTATACGGCCAGTGTTCTCATACTCATCATCAACACAGTTGTCGAGCTCCATATCGTAATCTTCCACGTCTATATCAACACTATCATGGTCTTCGAATGCTTCGAATTCGGGATCTTTCTCGTCTTGCCGCTTCGCCTTCACTAATTGATCTCCTAACCACTCCGCCAACAAGCCGGGTGGCTGGTCTTGTGAGGATGACGTGTCGGCCCATTCCTGTTCGGCAAGAAGAGACTCGAGCTGATTCTCCGATATGATACCTGTAGATCTCAAGATATTAGGATCGATCAAGTTATCGGGGAAGACATTGTGGATGATATTTTCCAACTCGGCGATGTTCCTCTTACGAGCCGACTCGAATGTTTTGAAATCTTTGTCTACTCGTGGGTTCAATAGTGTCCTGGCGCGCTTCCGGAGGTTGTACATGCTATAACGTTTGATCTCCTCGTTCTGAGTGCGTCCACCAAGCCGTACGACGTTAAAGTCGGCATTAATGAGTTGGAGCAAAATTTGATCAACAGCATGGTTCGTCTGAGCCGCGACAATAATTACATTGCTACCTTTCTCTTGGCTTTCCAGAAGGATCCGCAGAGCCTGCACCGAAGTGAATGTCTTCCCGGTCCCAGGGGGACCCTGGACAATAGCCAACTCTTTAGTGAGGATGCGATGCACAGCGCTGAGCTGAGAATTGTCCAGATTGGTATACCGAGAAAGCTGGCCGTCAAAGCCTTCGAGCACAGAGTAGTTCCGAAGAGGCTCACAAACCTCGGCTATCTTCGCGTGTTTCTCACTCTCTGTCATTGACGAGGAATCTGGGATGTGATGCACGAGTGACCTAATATCCCGAAGAGGATTGTCTTCGACATACTTTGCAATGAGATCACTCTTGTCTGCCTGGACCAAGTACTTGTCAAGCGGGGTCTCGTTGTTAGCGACGTGCTGTAGGCCAACCATGCTATGACGAACAGCTTCAAAATAACCATAACGTGTCTCTACCATAATTAGTTCTTGGTTCGGATCCATTATGGCATCGCTAAGATTAGCCCATTGAAAGTAAATTGTTGGTGGATTTTGGTCGAGTCCATCTCGAATGCGGTGTTCTGAGATGATAGCGGGCATACAGATCGTCTTGAAATGATCTTTTGCGGTCGAGATGGCGACCAATGTTCCAACCGTGAGTCGTCGGGTCTGACCCCAGCGGATCTTCTTGCCAGATCTCTCAGTCGAGAATTGGACCTGGCACATAGGACCAAGACGGGTCATCAAGTAGCCCCGGACAAAAACCTTCAGACGAGCAGCTAGTTAGTTAAGGTAAAGCTACCTGGCAACTCCAGGAGAGGCGCACGAGGCTTGACTTACTTTAGTGTAGATGCATGTCTCTCTATCATCCATCATGGAAGGTTTAACTTTTAGCTTTCTAATCGAGTGGCGTAGCATAGTGATACTTTCTTCCCTCTGGAGACGGTAATGCGTCTCGAGATAAGTATTCTTGTTCTCCCATGGCTCTTTCCATGTGTTAGGCGGAAGATTTCGTATCTCGGCCAGTTGCTCCTGATTATCCCAATCGGGGTTAAGGTCCCGACTCGTAGGTAATTCGGGGTAGCTTCGCCATTCTTGACCAGGGATAGGAGGTGGGCGGTCCTGATCAAAGTTGATATGGTGCATAATGATGTCTAACTCGCGCTAGGTGTACCTATCATTAGCACACAGTGAAAGCCATTAAACAGCGGTTGTGCGAAAAATATACCTGAGTATCAGCATCATCGGGGCTGCTGATGTCGCCCATGGCTGCCTAGGTAGCTATTAAACCCTCCCGGATAGTCGGTAGTGCTTGAGCAGATATCGTGCCTGAAATATCGGGCTAGTGTGATTAAGATGTGATTAAGATCTGAGTGCCCGACGCCTATTGGCGAGAAAGCATCTACTGAAGTCAAGGTTCACAAAGCTTGTACGCAAGGAGGAACAGTCCAACTGATGGTTAGAGGCTGACATGAAAAAAAACATGAAACAGAAGGAGAGAAGGAGAAAGAAAATCGTAGGACAATAAATATTGGATCGAGTGTTTTGTCGCATATAGGACAGTTGCCTTAGTATTTTATCGTTGCCCTGTTGTTGCCGTGTTGTTGACGACGGGATAACCGCAGTTGCTTCGATATTGAGTGCAGTTGTTATCATTGCCCTTGTGCAAGTAGATAAGGAAGTAACTTAGGGTTAATAGGGATGTATACCTTAGGTACTTGTAGGGCTACCCGCGTACCTTCCTTAAGTGCTTTAGGTACCTAGATTCAATGGTACATATGTAAACATGGTACATATAAGTCCTGTAAGTTAAGGTAGGCAGGTAGTATCTTATGCATATAGGTAGGTACCTCATGAGCTATAGACATCTGAGGTAGGTAGAGAAATTATAGCAAGTTGCTTTGAAATGCTCAAACTAGAAACTTACGGTACTATCTTTTCACTGGGTACCTACATATAGTACATATCATGCCTCAAATATTATCCGGCACATTTGGCAAACGCGTCGGCATCCTACCTATAGTCTCTTTGTTAAGTTCGTTAAATTAAAACAAGTACCTAAGGTATCATGTCTTGGATGATATTGTAGAGATTGAATAACAAAGGTTACGAAACCTCACCACCCGGTTATGTAGACAAACTTAACTTTACGTGTTTGTGAGCACCTGTGTTTGCAATGTACAGAGCTATAGAAGTGTTTGTCCCAATAGTCATATCTTTATCAAATACAACAAATAAAGACCAAGTAAGGTAATGGCATCGTTTATGTGTATTGAAGTGTATTATATCTTCATTACATTAGGTACCTAGGTAGGTAGATAATTTACTTAAATAAAATTGTCTGTGAACGTTGAAAATACGCCTCTCAACTATAACGGCAGGATCATGGCTACTGCGGTTTGGTATGTGCTTAGGGGGTAATATTATCTTATATAAGGCAAAGTTACTAGCAATGGGGATTTCTTGTTAAAAACACAATAATAGAAGTAAGTGTTTCCCTCGATTATATTCATCTACGAAGATGCCTAGGTACCTACTACGGTTGTTATCAAAGTTATAGAGCTGGCTCGAATAACAGGCCAACATATTGCTCACAGACACCTATCATTTCCTTATGTAATACCAATTCTACCTTTTTTTAAATGCTTCCGGTAATTTATACACCCCCCCAATCTTATTTAAATTTCTATTGTGGTATGGTTAAACTAGTCAAATACTATGTAGTGTTCTTGGCTCGCTTGATATCTTACGTTGCTATTATTGCTTGCCAAGAACATATTGAATATATTGGTCGGGTATCTTATATGGTACATTCGATATCCAGGTACCCAGGTATGTGCTCTATTAATCAGACCATCACCCCACCCCAACTAGGTGGTCTATCTTCTAGTTTGGTGCCCCATTCAGACTCCTGGCTTCCAAGCACTAGTTCCATCGTCCACCCCTCGTTAAAAAGGGAGTGGCTGATCCAAGATTTAGTCCACGGTTTGCCATTTACTGTTACGTTCTGTATGTAGATATTTTTGTATTCGGCATCGAATCCGACGGTTTTGATCTGTGCCGTTCTCCCCGTCAGAGGACTCGTTATGTTGATTCCCTGAAAAAATGGCGCCGAAATGAGGTACACATCTTGCCCAGATATTGGGAAAAGGCCTAGCATCCCAAATACGACGAATGCACCCATCGAACCTGAATCGTCATTTCCTGGGAGTCCCCCGTGAGACGTGTTAAATGCTGACGGGATATAGGTGTGTAGCCGTTTTGTGGATAACCCAGGACGACCGGCATAATGATACAAATACACTGTCGAGAAAACCGGCTCGTTGGAGATATCAGCTAGTCCTGACGTGTGAAAGAAGTCGAGGCGCTGAATAAATGGCTCTTCGGTCCCCATCAGCTGGATTAAGACAGACATCGAATGTGGGACAAGGCTGTTGAGTTTGTCAGTTACATGGAACGCTTCGGTTGGGATGAATTTATTACTTACAACTGGTATTGCCAAATACTATCGAGTTGAGAGTCAGCAGTCACCGTATTTAACAATTTAATTAAGAGCATATGAAAAGAAATGTGTCACTGTATAAATTCCCACACACTCTCTCACTTTAAACCAGAAGATAGTAAGCTTGAGATACTGACCTAGCCTCAAAGGTCTCACTAGGATTGGTGGTGAGCGAGCAAAAGCTTGCAAGCGCCGAACATGCAATCGGGTCTTGAAATCCCCAAGTGCCATTTTGGTACTTTGGCTCCACGAAGCCCGTAAATCCAGTATCATTTCCATCGATAACTGAGCGCTGGTCTGATTTCCATAGATACTGCCAGTTAGCACTTCGTAGAACATATTTGTCGTATAAATCATCTCTCCAGAGCCCTCGCGCTAACGTGGCGAGGCAATAGTCATTATATGCGTATTCGAGCGTCCTCGAAATACTGCGCGAGTTAGTACCGAATCCTACCGGATCAAAATCCAGGTAAGGAATATATCGGAGATCCTTCCAGCTTCGTAGGCCACCCCGGCCGTGATATGCCCATTCCAATGGTTCAACTTCGGCGTCCTGGATGATAGCCTCGAGCGCAACGTCCCAGCTGATGCCTGTAAGATTTTTGACGTAAGCATCGACAAGCACAACATCTGCATTTGAGCCACCCTGTATGAGATAGTAAGTATTTTATATGTGTAAAAGTTTAATGAGAACAGACATGAAATAAGAGGTATGTCGACAAACACTAAGATTATTAAACAAATCCAGATTCCCTTACCTGGGTCCAGCCGTTGCTGAGTGACCTGAATACGTAGGATGTTGGGTTAGTTCATTCCTGCGTAAGTTGATCCAAGTAATAAAATCTTACATGTGACAATCGGGTAGCCAGCCCTCGTGCTTATAAATATCTAAAAGCGAGTTGACCATCTGAATTTGCGCGTGTGGATCAAGGATGGTGAGGAGCGGATGCTGAACGCGGAACGAATCCCAAATGCAATAGAACGAGTCGAAGTATGGTATCCCACTATTCCAGTACGGGTTTTCGTCGGTATAGTTCTGGGGAGAGATCATAGTGCGATACAGACCGCTCCAGAAACTAGTTTGGAATTCATCACTGGCACCGCCAGCATCAACAGATATCGGACTCAGCTTCTCTCGCCATGCATCTTCCGCGTCGGCCACGAGCCCGTCGAAGTCGTTGAGCGGGCTGGGAATTTCTTCTGCTGCCCGCCGGCAAGCCTGATCGGCATTTACGAAACTTATTCCCATTCTAGCGGTTAAGGTATTGTTAGCCAGCTTGCCGAATCCAACCCACCCTCCGGCTTCTAAATAGAAGAGGTTGAAACCACGAGTGACGAAAAGTTCTTTCGGATCCGTGCCTGCTCGATTATTGACCCATACCCCGTTTTCAATGACATCGCCGCCAAAGAAGTCCACGCAGAAGTGCATCACGTACGACCCAGGTCCGAAACTAGGGAGGAACGTGCCATTTCCCTTCAGCCGCCCGCTTTCGGCATCTACGCTAACTGATGCATTTTGGCGGCTTTTCCATAGGTCCGTCAAATCGAGTAGGATTAAGGGATACTGATCGTCCCCCGTCGGAAATTCGAACTTATATAATGCAGCGTGATCGCTAGAGGTCATTGTGGCCTTTATCCCCGAGACTAATTCCACCCCGAAGTAGCCCGGTCGAGCAACCACCGATTCCTCTATGTAGTGAGTGGCTCTCTCACTTATGAGGAAGTTACAATTATTCACGTCACCCCCAGGACATATCTGGGGGAATAAAGGAAAGTTTCCTAGGCTAGGGTTCCCGCCCGTGCCGCTGTCATGAACTGCTGAGAAGCCCGTGATACTTGAGCCATCGGTTGCGAACCCCCCGGTATTCTGTCCATCCACATCCGCGACAGGCTTTGCCAAAGCGTATGGCCCTGCAATGTTATGTTTAGTAGATGTCTACTGGGAAGTAGGAGGACATACTTGTGGCACCTGCGAATACGTTTCCGCCGTTAGTGCTACCAATAAGAGGATCTACGAATTGGAGCACGTCGACACAGAGTGCAGCGAGAGGAAAGATCGTGGAAAAAAGGTAAATAAGTTGCGGGGTCACGAAAGACAGTTGCCGACACGCCATCCTAAGTCAATAAGAACCGCAATGGTAGGACTACGAATGATATATCCTTGCTGCAAAAATCGATGCAGAAGAGAAAATCAAAGCCGGCAAGTCCAGAATAACACTGCGTCAAATGTACTCCCGAGACGGTGGCGTTTTGCGACCTTCCTGAATTGGGTGACCTCACGAACGTTACCTAGACGGCCATGCGGTGATCTTCATAATTGTGGAGAGCACTGATATTGTAGCATTTAAACAAAGAAAATCTCCCTACCTATACCAAGTAGGTATTCCTTCCCACGGAATGCAGCGTCCCAAGTCCAAACAAATTAGAAGAGCGCGAAGAGACGAGCCAGTATAGCATCGAATATCCCCAGGGTTACTTACCTAGCTTATCCGTAAGGGAGCACTGTTAATATCTCTCAAATCGTTTCTACATTGATATAACATATTGTGTTGCTTTGACTACAATACGTACCTAGGTAGTACTACCTTCATGAGGGGTTGTAAGCAAGGGACTTTGTCCACGGAATCCGGTAAATCAACGACTTACCTCCCATTAAGGTACATTATTTAACAACGATGTAAATAAGGTCTTTTCACGGCGATTCTGGTAGGCGATTGAGCTTTCACTATTCGAACCAAATGTAATTAAGAAGAGCATATATTTACAGGTACTTTGGGTAAGTATCCGTAAGTTGAGAATTACACCTAGTTCCGAAAACCATCAATATTACGAGCAGTAAAAAGAAGGCGAAGCCCGCTATACGACAACTTATCTGCTTAGGTGTAGCACGAACCGGAATACTAGGTACTGACGCCAAGTTTACTATCACGGTCATTGACCTCGGCCTCGGCTCTACGCTGGGCAACGTCACCGTAACCTACCTGGAGTCAGGGACCGAGTATTACTCATCGTATTCACATGATGAAAAGGGTCAAGAATTTAGATCTGATATCAAACTTTAAAGCTCATCCTCTAGGAGATTTTAAGGGACGAAGAGAGACATGGGTTTCCCTTACAGCAGCACGGGGAAGCCCCTCGTTAGCATCCCGGCCTGTCATTATCGGATGATGATAGTGGTCCAAACTAACCTTATTCTTTTGACTCCCGCTCCTCATCCGAAAAGACTACCCAAAAGTTCGGCATACGCCTCTTCCTACTGCGGGCTGCGACGTCTTGATGGTCCGTTCCACGCGTATTTTGTGTGTTGATGACGAATAGACCGTGAGGAGCAAATCCCTTTGCTAGATCAAAACCCCAAGGGGGGGGGGGGGCAATTAAAAGGTTTACCAATAAATAAATGACGTGTACGCCGCCTCTTTATCGTGGCCTCTGATATTGGCAATATGAAATGGGATTACGATTTCGCAACGTAACCATCACGGAGTACATGACTTATTATTTGGCGAGGAATATCCCGGATGCTAGCCACTCACTACGGCAAAGCGATATCCAGGTTCTATAATAACTGGCCATTTCTAATTTGACTATGACGCTAAGAATCTGGACAAGGACGGACAACTTGACCGAGAGATACTTCGACTCGTCATGGTAACTCGACCGTGCAGCTATGCCATAGAATCTTACCGCATATAAACCCTTGACGCATTTTGTTCTTAACGAATACTTAGTCGTACGGGCATTTATATTCGTTTCGTTTTTCTCGTTGCTAAAGGTGTAACAATAATCATGGCACACTTCATCGGTTTAGCAAGTGCCGGCGTCCTGGCACTCGTCGTGCCATACTCTCATGCAGTCCCCTTCGTCTCTGAAGCTCAAACCACCGTGCAGTCCGAGGCGACCACAACAGTCCCTGTTGTTCCCGTGACGAACGTGACCTCTCACGGCCCATACACCGGCCCACCGGCTACGACAACCGGCGCACTCTCCACGGAGGTTACGGCTTTAACGATTCCAATCAGGCCACCAGAGCCGTACAAGCTGCAATATCCGGCAGACGGGCAGCTTCACCAACTGCAACCCGCACCGTACACGCCCGGCGGCGGCCTGGGAACCAACGGGTCCGAACCAGTATATCGTGTAATAAGCGATTTTGACTACGAGTCCGTTGCGTTAGCCCTCTACCAAGAGTGGATCGAGCTCGATCTCTTCCACTGGGGTTTAGCCAGGTTCTCCGCCCAAGAGTTCGAGGACGCCGGATTGAATGCTGAAGATCGGTATCTCATCCAGTTCATGGCCGAGCAAGAAGCTGGTCATGCTACAGCTCTGACTAACTTGCTGGGGGATAACGCTCCGGTCCAGTGTACTTACAACTACCCAGTGACAAGCGTGCGAGAATTCATCGACTTCAACCAGAAATTAACCCGATGGGGAGAGTCGGGCGTATATGGTTTCTTGAATCATCTTGATTCGCGTGAAACGGCTCAGATACTATTGCAGTCTATCACAACAGAGGCACGACAGCAGCTCATTTTCCGCCAGTTCGATGGCCTCTTTCCTATGCCTGTGTGGTTTGAGATAGGCATCCCACAATCCTGGGCGTGGACCCTCCTGGCCCCGTATATCTCGTCGTGTCCAGCTAACCAGACTCGCCTGATCTGGCAGAACTTCCCTTCGCTACGCGTCATCAACCAGCCAAACCCAGCTCGTGTCAACGGTTCTGACGCCTGGAACGAGACCACCGGCGGGTACGCGAACACACTCAGCACTCGGAATATTTCAGCAACAGAGAGCTGTCTGCGCGGTGGCGTCGGTCAAAACTGCGGGCCGGCCATAACCCATAATAGGACCACCCCGTTATCATATCCCGGCCGCCAAATTTTCCTGAAGTGGGATAGCCCTGGAAATCTCATCGGGCCTAACAACAGCTACGTCACTAGCACGTCGGCAGGATACCCTAGGTTCGCAGCCTGGGTCTCTCAGCTCAACGTCACCTATACTCCCTTACAGAATATCAGTGGCAACACTGCATATACCATTCAACCCAACACCTCGACGTACGAAGGTGATCCTGCAGTGAACGGTACCATCTTCTTGGTCATCACAGACGACGATTTATACGTCACGCCATTCAACCTCACGCAGATCAACCCACATGTCAACGCGTTAGCCATCTACCAAGCGGGATAAGCTGCAGCTTTTCAATTCGTTTCCAAGTGCAGACTGAGTATGGAGAACAGGCTGCTTGAAACCGATATGCCAGGGAAGGGTAAGAAGCGAATTGACAAGAAACTAGGCAGGGTCAAGGCATAGGCCGCAATGGTATCATGCTACGCGCACAAGATGCACTTCATAGCCATGATAGATCAGAAATCAAGCCAGCCAAACTTTTCAGTCGTGATTGCTCTCTCCACGCTATCGATACTATACCGTCTCTAGAATGAATGACAATATCAGAAACAAGTTCAGATCTATCCATCACTTACTCCAAAGACTATTAGCTCCTTGCAAAGCACCACGCTGAGATGTGTAGGAAGATTGTCGCCAATTCTTATCCTGTCATCTAGTGATAGTCCTTAGAACGTGAATACCGGCCAACGTCGTAGAAAGCACCATTACTCCGTTTTGCCGTTTCCAAATCAAACGCTGGGTATCTACTTTTCCAAATAAGCTGTTGAATCAACGGATTGAAAAGAGAAAGAAAGAAGGCCGTGTAAATAACGACATATAGGCTCGCGATATCAGCGCGCACAGAAATCCCAAAGTTCCGAATTAGTAGTGATCCGGCAAGTCCGATGGAATACCGGCGGGCAGCTGCATTTCCGCATACGCGTATTATGAATACGAACGCAGCTGCTATCGTGACGGAACGTTTATTTCGTATCCAATCAGTACTTCGGTAGTTGTCCCTTCCCAGCCTCGGTTCCCCGCAGCTGATATCATGAAGCGACTCGACGGATCGATGTATAAGCTGGATATGACGCCGGCGCGTGGCGGGCCAGGGATAATCAGGAAAGGTGGCGGCGAGTGTTTAGACGAATGCTCGGAGCGAAGATCGTAAAGTCGAAGAATGTCGTGAGAGGCACAAACTAGATGCCGTCCGTTGGCCATTGATCGAACGCAGCTAACCGGTCCGCTTCCACCAGGGAACTTAAAAACCCGTTCTGGTTGCCAACCTACGCGACCGCCCTTTGCCTTCTGTATGCTGAATTCCTCCACCGTACCGTTTCTCCTGCCCGCGTATATCCAATTGCCATCCGGGCTCCAGCACGCGCCCATGCACCAAGGAGGGATACCAGGCCTGTTCCCAATACGCGCCACGGGATTTTGCATTCGACGATCCCAAATACGTAAGGTCCCATCAATAGACGCGGAGAGAAAAGTACTATCCGAAGTCTGTGTCATATCGTAATGCGCAGGGGGCGGGGCGGCGAAAAGAGTGGACGGTGACTGAGGCAACTCCCCTTGGCCACCCTGAGCAGGCGGCAACGGCATATCTGCTAGCTGCGATCGTAACGTGCTGTCGCCCGGGTTTATTGACTGCGAAAAGTCCGGCATGGACGACAGAGACGAGAGGTCGAGATTTACGTCGGTCCCAAAAGAACTGAGCGCATTGTCGCCAAATAGAGTAGGTTCTGATGAGTTCGAATTAGGAAGAGGCTGAGCGGCTAGCACTTGACCCGATCCTGATTCAAAGGCTGAACCAGACATATTATAGTTGCCTATCGCAACATCGGCATCCTGAGCCGAATCTTGCCTCATCGCTCGGGAAAATTCGTTATCCTCGTCCCCTTCATAAGCGCCCATGCCGTCGTTGTCACCGAAGAGATCGGAGCCGACTGTTGGGCTGCCACCAAATAGGCTGTCCTGCGCAGGACTCCCTCGACCATCAGGCATGGCGTCTCTCCCATTAGCTATCTGGTCAGAAACGCCATTGACTCCTATACCGTTCACGCCAGCGTCGATATCCATGCCAAATCCTTCATCCTTCTCAAATTTTAAATCGCCGTCGGCACCAGGATGCGTATTGTTGCTGAAGAACGTATCGCTCAGGATCTCCTCTTCGCTAGCTTCCGGGGGAATCGGTTGCCCCCCCATGGGCCGAATCTCGACGGCAGAAATCTGACCTCCACTTCCATCAAACTGACGCGCCACCTGGCCCGTATTTAGATCCCAGTCAAATATATTCTTATCCCAGCTGCCACTCAGTACGCTCTTCTCACCCGGAGAAAGAGTCAGAACGCTGACGGCGTTGGTATGCTTCTTGAGACATGCGATCCGTTTCCCCTCGTCGTGACGCACGCTTTGGAGATTAATGCCGCCGCTCTCGAGGCCGGAAAGGAGCCACAAGGCCTGGGAGTGGACAGCTAGGCTGTAGACGGGGCTGAGGACCAAGTCTTCTTGTCGCACAGGGGCAGGTTGGGGCTCGGCATTTTCCCAATACGACATCAAGACACCAGCCTTAGTTACAGAGTCGACGAATGGATGACGCTGCGCTACAGTCAGGAGGGTCTTACCGTTGATTGTAGCGGGCCCGTCGTACTTCCTGATATATCCGTCACTTCCACCCGTCATCCAGTAACGAAGATCGGGGGTTATAGCTATCGCATTGATGCTAGTAGCCATGGGAGCTGCCATAGTGGGAACAATATCGTACGTAGCTGCGGTGAGCACTTCCGGGCGAACCTTGGGCTTCCACTTGGGAGTAGAGTGAGGACCGGGGGTAGCCGAGGTTCGAGTGGCGGCCGGGTTAGCCAAGCCGTTCGGTTGTTGGTGGTCATGAGCGTCTTCTTCGTCTTCATTCTCGTGTTGGTCGGGATCATCGTCTTCCTCTTCGTCATTTTCGTTATCATTATCGTTGTCATTGTCATTGTCGTCTTCGTCGTGATCTGGATTGTCATTCTCGTCCTCGCCATCTACATCTACGTCGGCATCAGCATCGCCGTCCGCTTCGTGGATCATAATATCGTCATCGTGTTCGTTATCCGAGCTCGCATTGGAGTCTCGATCAAAGTCGTCCATGGCTGAACAATGCTATCGACTACGATCGACTACGATCGACTACGACAAAGCGCAATTATGTGCCAGCCTACGAATAGCATTATACAGCTTCGTTCGGGATTCTTTAGTGTATGCTAAAGCTATTGTAGCAATATTAAGGAAATATGTCTACTCAAAGGTATGAAAAGTGAATAGGTAGTAAAAAGATGATATGTAATCTAAACTAAAATTATACGACAGAAGACGGCCGAGCGCGTAAGAGTTTAGTTAGTCGGATAAATGAAAGATAAATGAAGATATGTATAAACCAAGGGCTGTGTATGTATATGGGTTTATGCATATAAAGGGCATTTAACCTCGCTACCAAGACTCAATAAAATGCGAGACATGTAGACATTGATGCATACAGATTTACCTCTAGATAGATGTAAGTAAGGCGAGATTAAGTGCATTATACATGTAAAGTTCTCAAGCACTTTCAATGTTGGGTACATAAGGTAGGATATCATGTTTGAGGGCACAATTCAGCATATATTAGTTACCTAAGGTATGTAGGTTCACGTACTGCACCTCCTAACCTCCTCTATACAAGTATGCTCCGTTTGCTTAACGTATCACTTATCTAGTAATAAGTGATAAATTAACCGTGCAAAAACCCTCAAGTATAATGTCAATGTAAGTAAAAGAGCCATAAAATTTACAAAGTACATATAGGGCTAAAGCGCCTGAACTCCCACCTAAGACTCTTACAACTCTAAACGTCCCACGTCCCCTGTTCCCATACCTCCGCATCCCCCTATCCCGATCATTCTCCAATTCACACTCATCAAGTTTTCTCATAGACGTAATAAGTAGTAGGCTTCAGAAATATCAAAGGAACGGCTAATTCCTGCCCCTATTGCCCCTGTTGCCCCTGCCTCCGTTTGGATTTCTTGTATTTCTCCCTTTAGCTTCAGATCTCCAATCGGTCTCCTGGCCTTGAGAAGATGTCTTTGTCATAGGAGTGCTAGACGAAGGATTAAGGCCTGCTTCGTCAGGCGGAAAGACCACTCTGGCTTTCTTCTCCTCGAAGGTCTCGTAATCATCATCTGCCGTATAATCCGCTGCTACTTTCGGTCTATTGGAGACCGGTAGTTTCCCAATCCTTCTTCTTGAACTGGAAGGTAGTGGCTCATCATCATCTTCTCTTACTCGCTTTCTATTGTCTGCGTTGTATACTACGACTGACTCCCCGCCTTCGGGCGGCTGCATCAAAGTTGCCGCGTCTACGTCTCGAGCTCCGTCCCGAGTAGTTTTAACCACTTCCACCGCGATACGTGCTCTGTAGCCCATTTCCTGAACAGCTTCGTATGCGGTAAGGCCAATCATCTCCCATCGCACCAAGTCAGGGTTAAACCACCCGGTCATGTCTTCCCAGAGGTTTTCGTTATAATGATAGGAACCACCTCGCTCCATATCCACTATCCGGTCCATAATATGCCTCGCTGCCCAAAACGTTCGGAGACCGCAGCTCCAGGTGTCTAACTGCCGGGCTGTAGATATATCGCGCTGGTGACCTCGAGCAAACGTGAATTGATTTTTTCTGAGGAACTTTTGCAGTCGACCTTCAGCGAATTGTTTTCTAGGTCCCCTCGTTGAATCTTCCCACGAATCAATAATGCCTACTTGAACAATTCTTGTCCATCCATCATCTTTCTTAGTCGGATTCTGTTTACGGACAACACCTAGTTCCCAATGGTTACCATGAATGTTCATCGGCCACAGGGTGTATTCGGTCCGCCTAAGGCTCCGACAGAATCTGCCATAGTTTCTTGTTAATATGTCCTGAAACGTCTTCTCGTTAGTCCCAAATATTCCTTCAATACTCGTGTCTGCAATGTGGATCATGCCCCTGGCCAACTTCGGTAGGCTGTTATGGTACACCTTTAGCGCTTTATCGAGAGCATCGCCGTTGAGCCATTCCTCGCGGCTGGCCTGAAGCTGATTAAGACCTCTTATATCTGGCCAGCCATTGGGCGGATCAGGTAAGTTACTACCAGGTAGTTCTATATGTCTGTGTCGACATTGTCCTTGGTCCGGTCCTTGGGTTCCGCATAGTATCTGCGCTGGCGAGGTGTCCGGCATGTTTTGTTCTCGCCTTATATGATAAATGATCCCAAACGATGATAAAACCTTGGGCAGTATTTCGTATTGCACTCGTGATATTGTAATCTCTTTATACTACCAACAGCCGTGTCTATGTGTAAGTTGTGTATCGCTATAAAATACAGGTGAATTCTAGTATGTTTTATTACACCACTAATGAGTAATCCTGTGTAGTAGGCCAAACCTATTGGGTTATTGATGCGTCGGCTGGTTGCTGGAGTTATTAAGATATTCGTGCCTGCTAACAAAGGTGGCTGTAGGCGTCCTTAATAGGGGAAACTCTTAATATATCTTTGTGCTCCGCCGAATCCGACGACCTACGAGCACAATGGGCTACAAGGTGAATCGGTGGTCAAACTTCGGTTTCGGTCGACCCCTAGTGCCCCTTTGTTATTGAAAGCGAGTACGGAAAAGACAAGAAATTATGCTCGAGGTATGGTAATCCAACCTACCATCCAAGTAAGATCAAAAGAAGCTCCTTAGCAATTGAAACCTCTAGGATTCTTTGTGGACTAAGTTGCTAACCATCTTGAAGCTTCAATAAGATTCACAATATCAACAACTAACATGACGAGGAAATTTAGGTATAAATCAAATTACTAAGTCAATATGCTTATGGTATTTCGTAGCTATAGATAAAGTCGTTGCAAATTTATAGTTCTAGAAAGCTTCTCTCCGTCTACTCAAATCCTTACTAAACTGTCGCATACTGATAGAACTTACACTCCTAGTTAGCTAACTCACTCGATATACTCACTGAGATACGGTGATCTTGACACGGCGTTTGCGCTGTAGCCCCCTCTTGGTAAGCCTTGAGGTTGCCTATAAGTCTTTTATTACGGCTCTCTAATACTTCGTACGAGCCAGAATATTACCGTAAGCGTGATTTTCGTAGTTGAGTAAATATCAAGGGAGTTAAACATCATGATATAAATACAAAGAAGAACAAAAATTGGACTCAAGGGTTTACGTATTAGTTTAAGTATCTTAGGTAGTTTTGCTGGACTTGAATATAAAACCATACTTGTGCTGTCTAGGTACGTGGTATAGGTATAAGGCAATATCATGGGAAGTGGATGCACAGCCACTCCGCCACAGTGGCACACGACCTAGTTAAGGTAGGTACCTAGGTTAGCTCTGGGCAAGCTCTAGGCAAAGTCTGGGCATACGATTTACACACACAGAATCCACGATCCTCCATCAATACCTAATTTGTTATTATCGGCAGGATTGTTAACGCATAGTCGTGATTACCTAGGCCAATTTTGGAATACTAACTACAATATGGAGGTCCATTGTCCGGCTAGCCTGGTTGACTTCTTCCAACTACCAACTTCTAATTGCCAATTGTTAATTTCCAAGTGTTTAACCATCAGTCAAGGCATGTAACAATATTTTGTAGCTTTCTCTCACTTCCACCGGCAGAATCGCTATTTTCTTATATATCAACGTGTCAAGGAGGGAAGTTGTTGGTTCCCTGGGAGCGAGGCAGCGAGCTGGCGGCTTTCAGATGCTCGCTACAACTCCAAATCGCGGCGTCGTGTCGTTCTTTTTGAGTTTTCTGCTCTGCTATGTTGTAATTACTCTCTATCTGCGGTCCAAGTGCTATCGCGATCCATCTTCCCTCTTTTTTAAGCCCGAATCCGCTCGCGTCCTGACATATTCTTCCTTTCGCAAGGCCCAGGCCCGGAAGTATGCAGATCTAGCTGCGCTGCATACCCCGACAAAATGGGTCGCCAACTCCACCGCTCCCGAACTTTGTATCGGCATTGCCTCGGTAAGCCGGCATGGGTTCTCTTATTTGAAAGAAACCCTCGGGTCGGTGCTCGACGGCTTAGCTGATCTTGAACGTCAACGCATCTACGTCGTCGTCTTCCTAGCCCACACCGATCAATCCCAACACGAAGATTTCAACCAACCCTGGCTCATCAACATGGCCGACAACCTTCCAACTTACCCAGACGACGCCGAAACCTCCGACCTTGTGCGCCAGCTCGAAATTAGCGGAGACTACGAAGCCCATGCCCGAAAGCAGAAGATCGATTACACAATATTACTGGGCGAATGCACCAGAGTCGGCGCTAAATACATCATGACCTTGGAGGACGATGTGATTGCTTTAGATGGATGGTATCACCGAGCTCTCGGCGCTTTGCATACCGCCACGAGGAAGACTCAGGAGCTCGGACGGGATGGGTGTATGTATCGATCCATATATTAGCAAAGATATGCCTTATGCCTCGTAAATTATTCTCTTCGTATAAACTATTACTAACCCGGTTATCATCTACGTAGTTCTCTACCTGCGCGTCTTCTACGACGGTAGGCTCCTCGGCTGGAATAGCGAGGAATGGCCAATATATGTCGAATCAAGCATAGCAATACTAATTGCCGAAGTTTTAATTTTGATAACTCTTCGCTGGCGTATTGCCATGCTGCGTAAAACTCTGACCTCTTCGGTCCTCTTCTTGCTCTGCGGAGTTGGTACTCCTATGCTGATCGGTCTGTTCTTCGCGGCCGGCCGTAATTGCATGTTACCAAAAGAACCTGGCGTTCACCTTATGCAAAAGTACGGTTGTTGCGCCCAAGGACTCATATATCCTCAGCGTCAGGTACTCGAGCACTTGCTCCCCCTATACCGCGAGACCCACGATAGCCACGCTGCTGTTGATACATTCCTGGAGGATTGGGCCAATAATCACGATAGCTTGCGCTGGGCTGTCACCCCGGTCTTGATTCAGCACGTCGGCGGCAAAAGCTCACACGGCGCAGGCGACCAAGAATTGGGCTCGCTTACTGACGATATGCCATTCGATTATTCGTTTGAAATGAATGATCCTATCAAGCTTGCAGCGGAGCACCAAGCATGGGTTGCAGAGATGTCAAGAGAGAATCCCGTAATAATGAGTAAATAAATTTTATCAATATAGTTCGGGTTAAACATTACCACCACGTGTGAAATGCCTTGTGTTTACAGCGTATTGACATAGCAGAATAATTTTCTTAATTGAGATGTTGATAGGAAATGCCGTGTCCTGGAATTGCGTTGATTGATTAAGATGCTGTGTTGGTTGGTACTGGTAATTGATGAAATCACGATCGATTACATTACTGCCCGGGAGAGAAAATGGTTTTCATTATGCAGAATACAAGATACCATTTAATACCTCTAGCCAACAATGGGTATTACGACCCTATAAGAGCACTTCATGTAAGCTAGTATGGAAAACAAGTTTAATAACAAGTCCTGATCAAAGGCAACAAGCCGAAGGATATACAATGACAAATATAACTATAATACCTATAATGGAGTCACCCTACATAAAATACAAAAGGAGTGGGGATATGATATCGATATGTAGTGTTTTTACACACTCGCTACTAATATTTTTAGCTTTTCAAAAATATAGCGCTTGACTCTTGACGCCTTACTAATAGTAAGTAGCCTCCTCCAATTTCTGAATGGGGTTGTTCCTTTGGGGAGATTTCTGCACTCGGACTTTATATCAGATCCGACTGGAATTGCTATTGCCTACTCGAACATCCTATAGTGAGGCTATATGAGTAGACGATAATACCAAACATGATTCTAGTCTGGTTTCCAACAACGGGGGCAGAATCGGCGATGCGCCAAAATATCGTAGTCATCACGATGCGAATTCTGATGTGCGACTCATGTCTCATCACATCGTCTCCGGTGAATTGTAGTACTCGAGAAGGTGGTATATCCCGTGTCCTCAGGAAACTTAACCTTATCGCATCTTTTATTCAGCTCATCCAGCTCGACCCAGTCCAAAGGGTCAGAGCCGTAGCATCTATCAATTGTCAGCCGGATACCGCCAACAAGATTAACCGATAGAAAGCATGCCATTCAAACCCGTGGAATAGGGTTGCTTGTACTTACTCTTCCCATACCTCTTGTGGTGTCCCAATGAACATGGCAGGAAGACACTTGCTGAGGATTTGTGCATAAACATCCCTGTATAAGTGAATGCCAAATACCAGTGTTGTTGGGCTGACTAGTTCGAACCCTATAGGCGAATCAACCACTTCGTGGCCCAAAGCGCGGATAAAAGCTTTATCTGACGTGTTGAAAACGGGCTCCTGGAAGATACATCGGATCGTACGTGAACTACTACGCTGAAGTTGCTCAACGATGAAAAGAAAAGCGGCCAGTTGTATATGTGCCTTTCGCTTCATCTCCCAGGAGCTATCTTCGGGATCGAACGATCCTGTGCCAAAGCAGATGGCGTCGGAAATATTGGAAGGGGACATACGCGATTCGAGAATTTCTTGCAACTTATGATAGCATATCGACGTCTCCCATTGGTACTTGATACGCTTGTGCTCCTCTGTGATGGCAGGGACGGATAAAGACGACGACCGCACCGAGCCAGCGATACCTCCCGCGACATACGAAGAGGCGACGGAGTGAGGTGCTTTAGGTCGGCGCCGTCCCTTGTGACGAACATGGGTCCATTGCTCTTCAGGCTCGGCTGTTCTCTCGCGACCATTTATCACTGTTGGGGCCATGGAGCAATCAACATAAGCAACACTTGCATAAATATAATGGCCATGTAGAAATTCGCGGTAGGGATTCTAATAACCGATCTTATGGAAGAGCCGCCACGAGCTATGATCGAAGTATGTAAATAGTCTGCAATTCTAATTTTGATGAAATTCTAATTTTGATGGATTAAGAATGTGACTACCTAGGTAGGTAAATATAGGTATAGCTCTTGATTCATTTTCTAATATGTTATGTACCTAGAAATGGCGCTTAAGATACATAGTGGCTTATCATAAAGGTCCACATAAGGGAAACGAATAATATGTAATTAAGAAATTGTTTCCGCGAACATCAATGTTGTCAACTGTTAAAGCCACCATAACGGGTACCTAGGTACTTGTACCTGGTCCTACTAGCCACACCTTAAGACTTACGGCATACATGTAGGTAAAAGACTTTTCGTTTAATGTAGCCGCCTTCATGCATGAGATGAGACGCGGGAGGAAAATTGATGGCGAAAACTCACTTAACCTGTCATCGGGAGGCTACCACGTTCTTATGATCATAGAAAACATCCGAATGCCACTTGGGCACTTGATTTGGAATCCGGAATTTGTATCGGTCGTTGAAAATGACCCATAGTAATCTCTTGTTTTGAGAAAGGGGGGGGGGGGGGGGGGGGGGCAAAGACAGAGCAAAGTGGTTGTTAAAAAATTATTGCGTGTGGTTTACGAAATGTAATTATTATAAGCGCGGGAAGATTGTGAGTCTTGTTATGG